>NW_012123154.1:5996416-6000729 GCF_000951035.1 Colobus angolensis palliatus | reverse complement strand
TAGGTATCTACCCAGAGAAAAATAAGTCATTATATAAAAAAGATACTTGCACAATTTGCAATTGCAAAACTATAGAACAAGCCCAAATGCCCATCGATTCACCAATGAGTGGATAGAGAGAAAATGTGACATATACATAGCATGCAATACTAGTCAGCCATAAAAAGAAACAAAATAATGGCAACCTGAGTGGAATTGGAGGCACTTATTCTAAGTGAAGTAACTCAGGAATGGAAAATCAAATATCGTATGTTCTCACCCATGAGTTGGAGTTAAGATATGACGACTCAATGCAAAAGAATGATACAATGGAATTGGGGGACTTAGGGGAAAGACTGGGAGGTGGGTGAGGGATAAAAGACTAGAAATTGGGTACAGTTTATACTATTTGGGTGATGGATGCACCAAAATCTCATAAATCACCACTAAAGAACTTATTCATGTAACCAAACACTACCTGCTCCCCAAAAACCTATTGAAATAAATAATAAACAAACAAATAAATAAAACGTTAAATTGATGATACTGCATATGCAACATGATTATAATTTTGTATATGCCAGTAGTTGATTCTGCCAATTATTACTCACGGAGGAGGAGCGGTTCCTGCGAGACCCTCTGCTAGGCATTGTTTGTGATACAAAGTATTCTAGGACTCTGGAGTAAGACCAAAGACCAAGTCTACCACTCTGTCACTTATCTGCTGTGATGGAATTCCCTTCTGGTATTGAATTTTATACTATAACCTCAGATCTGTTTCTAAAAGGAGGAATTCCCAGTACATAGAACTAAAATCATCATGTAGATCTGCAGACATACAGCCTGTACCTTCCAGGGATTTTCTCTACTATAAATTCACCATGGAGAATTTCAGTAAAGCCATGTTTTTCTTTAAAAACAAAATCACCAGAGAGATGTCTTGCTTATTTCCAGTTGTCTACATGAGACCAAGCAGGGGACTAATGCCTGTCCTCTGCAGTGCAGAAAGGATAGTGCATGATGAAAGGTGGTGATGAACAACATGGTCCACTGATGACCCTGCCCAAAATCATAACTAGAATATTTCCTAAAACATATATTATTATTTCACAACTTTATACATCAAGTATTTAGTTTATTAAATCTTTTACTACAAAGGATAGATTTTCTTTTTGTTAATTTGTGCACATCTGCATTTGTGAAGATTTAGAATTAATGGATATTTATTATAATATATTTCAAGTGAATAGAAAATACAACATATACTCTTGTATCCAAATTGAGCAAATGTTAACATTTGTCATTTTTGTTTCAGGTACGTTTTAATAAACTTGACTGATACCATTAAAGCACGCTTGCATCTTGTTTTCTCCATTCCTCCTCAAGTTGGGGTATGTCCTTCCCCTCATGTGCTTATCTTATTAATGTATATGGAATTACATGTAGATTTTCGGTTTTTAAAATTTTTGTGTGTCTATTTACTATATTTTTCCCTTGTTATCAGTCTTCTCGTTTCCTACCTTTTGTGGGACTGATCAACTTTCTTCCCTACTCTCTTCATATTCTTTCTGCTAGTTAAAGATTATATATCTCTTTCTCATCTTTCAATAGTTACTCTTTTCTTTTTCTTTTGTTGAGACAGAGTCTCACTCCGACACCAGGCTGGAGTGCAGTGGCTTGATCTCGGCTCACTGCAATCTCCACTTCCTGGTTCAAGAAGTTCTCCTGCCTCAGCCTCCCGAGTAGCTGGGACTACAGGTGTGTGCCAGCACACTCAGCTAATGTTTGTATGTTTGGTAGAGATGGGGTTTCACCATGTTGGCCAGGATGGTATATCTATATATATAATATAGACATATATATACATATCTCCTTGATACCTCCTTTCCTTTCAACATTTTTGGTACTCTTCCTCTTTCCAAATTCTTAATTGCTATGTGTATTAGTGTGCTAGCGTTGCTGTAAAAAACAAAATGCCCACAAATGGATTGGCTTAAACAACAACAATTTATTATCTCAGTTCTGCAAGCCAGAAGTCTGAGATCAAGGTGAAAAGGGTCGTGGGTGAAAGGAAACATTTTGAACTATTCACCGATCTTTGACATATGTCTATATGTATATATATGTCTCTACTTATAGCTCTCTCTATAGGTCGATATATATAGTATATATAGGTCTATATATACACACTTCAAAATTCGTGCTGTATATGATAAATATATACAATTTTATCAATTTTATAAAAATGATTTATTGTTTATTTTAAGGTATAAGAATGAGATTATAATTATGTTAAAAATATGCTCTATGTTTTAGAATGAATACTGGAATAGTTATTAATAAAAAAATTATTTTCAAATTTTAAAAAAGACATATACTTGATTTTAAAAAATTAAACTAATTTAAAATTTTATCTTCTTTTTGAACACAATAAAGACTTTGTAGTAATCATTCCTCACTCATTTTTCATGTTAATTTTGTCTAGTTTTTTAGGTCGCCCTTATTTATTAGGAGCACAACTTAACGAATATTTTTATAGCAGCTGATTACTTTGATGTGTCCACGTGCTTATCAGTCTTTGGAAACTATTTCTTCTAACATACCACTTTGGGTTCTATTTTCCTATACCTGAAGAACATGCTGTAGTAGTAGTTTCACCAAAAACTTGTGAACTCTTCAGTAGCTTTTTGTTGCTCCGAATATCTTTATTTCAGTCTCATTTTATAATAGTAGTTCAACTCAATAGTTATTCTAGTCCAACACTATTTTCTTCAGTGCATCATCATCTGGTGTCTATTGTTGTCCGATGTTATCAGTCACTTTAGTTTGGTAAGCATTCCCAAAAGCATGTGTGTATGAAGAAAATACTTGACTCACAGTTTCATAGGAAAACAATTGTATAGGTTGTTAAGTGGTTACACTACTATTGCATTTGTCTTACCAAAATAATTCAAATTCCATTGAAATATATATATATGTGTGTGTATATATATATATATAGAGAGAGAGAATGCATATTGAAAGCCAGGGATTTTCATAAATTTATCCCATTTATTCTCACAATCTTAGGAAGTTGTTTTAATATCTCTACACTTTGCAGATGAAGAAACTGAAGCCCAGGGTGGTCAAATAATTTACTTTTGATCACACAGCTGAGAAATGGCATTTGCCAGAGGTAACCTAGGTCTTCTAATTGTGAATACAGCAGAGTTGCCTCTAGCATCAATATTACGTATTTTCATCCCCTCACTTATTTTTATGACAGTGAAAGGAGATAGAATAATTGTAATTAAGATCCGAGGCACTGGTCACACTCATTTAAAAATCACATAGTTTATGAGAAAATCTTCCTCACAGGGTTCAAGGTGGAAGTCAGACCTTGAACCCCCAACATGCCCCCTGAGGACCGGGCAAGCCGCTCTGCTTCAAAGCCTAAGAGTCGGGAACTCAGCCGCTTCCTTGCATAATCATATTCATGAGTTTTAGATTTCAGGTAGTTTCCTCAGCCGCATGTTGAGAAACTGAAAAATGGCAAAATTGAAAAATAAATGACCTTTGAAATACAGAAGAGCCTTTACTCTGGAGAAAAATGTAATTCAGTTTTCAGGTACATTCCACTTCTTTTATGATTTGAGGATATCACAAGGCATGCCAGCAAATCTAAGGGGATATACTTGGAGGAGTAGGTCATTTCTCGGGTAAAAAATTTTTTTTATTTGTGGCGTACAAGCATGGGAATGAGAAGGTCTGGGTTTCAGCCTGGACCCTTGATCTCATTTGCTTTGAGGACACCCACAAGTCATTTGGACTCCATGGGCTTCAGTTTTATCATTTGTAAAATGTAAAAGTCAAACTAGGTATCTCTTTTAATAGGTGAGCTAAATAAGTTTCCACTTATTGGACAAACTTTGATCTTTTTATGTTTTGTTAACCATATTATGTATGTATGACTGTAAGTATGTAGGTAGAAAGGGATTTTTTTTTTTTTTTTTTTGGCTTGCTTTCTTCTCTTTTCCTGACTTTTGTTAAACGGATAGTGATTTAAATCTTCTTGGACTTAATGTATGTATGTATTTGCTGCTCACTTGAAAAATGTACCAATATTTTCTTCTATTAAAGATTACTTTTAATTTCTTCCTAATCTTTAAATTAAACGTTTAAAAATGTAAGTGGATTCACATACAACTGTAGGCAATTATAAAGGAAGAGCTTGTGTACTTTTACCCCGTTTTCCCCAATGATAACTATATCTTGCCGAACTATAGTACAACATTACAGCCAGGATATTGGTGCTGCTACAGTTAACATACTGAACAATTTCATCAGCACACGGA
>NW_012123154.1:5888148-5994473 GCF_000951035.1 Colobus angolensis palliatus | reverse complement strand
CATTATTAATATATGATTTTGTGCATATTACTCTGTAATCTTGCTTCACTCACTTATTAGTTCTAGGAGGGTTTTTTACAATTCTTAGAATTTTTTATATAGACAATTATGTCATTTGCAAATGGAAACTATTTTATTTCTTCCTTTCCAATCAGTATGCTTTTTACTAGACTCAATTTTTTGATTTCTAGAGAAATATACATTTCTTAATGAAGACTAAATTTATTCAATAGCTATTTTCCTCCCTGAATGATAAGATGTCACACTTTGACTGCCTCATGTTATTGTTTCTTAGAGTTTTGTTTTACCTGCTTTAAACACACACACTAATTTTCATTGATCTTTTTAATAAAATCAATAGTTCATTAAAATTATTGACACATCTTATCAGTTTCTGTGTTTATCATATTTTCTTGTAACATGTACCTTTTCTCAGGTTCATTTTTCTTGTTGCTGAAGTAGTACCTTTACTAAGTGTTTTGTTTATTAATTGAAGGCCTAAGTCCTCATTCTTCTCCACAATGACATCCAATTTTCCTGGCACCATTTGTTAAAGAGTGTGTGTCCTTTCCCATTAAATGTTCTTGGCACCTTTTTCGAAAATCTGTTGGATGTAAATACAAGGATTTATTTATTTCTGAGTTTCCTATTCTTTTCCACTGGTCTATGTGTTTTTGTACCAGTATCATGTGATTTTGGTTATTACAGCTTTGTGGTATATCTTGAACTCAGTTAATATAATGCCTGCAACTTTGTCCTGGCACTCAGGATTGTTTCAGCTGTTCAGAATCTTTTGTGATTCTACACAAATTTTAAGTTTTTTTAATCTCTATGAAAAAGTCATTGGTATTTTGGTGATGGTATTACATTGTACCTGTAGACTGCTTTCACTTTAAGTCTATGTGTGTCTTTATTGGTCAGTGAACTTCTTGTAGGCAGCATATAGTTGAGTCTTCTTTTTTTTTTGTTTGTTTTTTTCTTAATCCATTTGGCCGGTCTATATATTTTCATTAGGGAATTTAATCCATTTACATTCACAGTCTTTTTAATAGATGAGGACTTCCTTCTATTACTTTGTTGGTAGTTTCTTGGTTGTTTTATATATTCTTTGTTCCTTTCTTCTGCTCTTACTGTTTGTGTTTGTGATTTGGCGCTTCTCATAGTGATAACATTTTATTCCTTTTTCTTACTTCATGTATTTTCTCTATCAGTAAACTTTATAATTGGGCATGTTTTCATGACAGTAGACAATGTCTTTTTGCTTCCAGATATAGGACTCCTTTAAGCATTTATTGCAGGGCCAGTCTAGTGGTGATGAGTTCCCCTAGTCTTTACTTGTCTGGAGAAGGCTTTACTTCTTAAAAACAGCCTTGCTGTGTATAATATTCTTGTTGACAGTTTTTTCTTTTAGTGCTCTGAATACATCATCTCATTCTGTCCAGGTCTGTAAGGTTTCTGCTGAGAAATCTGTTGTTAGTCTAATAAGGATTCCCCTACATGTGACTTAATGTTTTTCTCTTGCTGTTTTTAGATTTTTTTTTTTTTGTCTTTGACTTTTGAGAGTTTGACTATATTGTGTCTCTGAGAGAACTTCTTTGGATTGAATCTATTTAAGAATCTTTTAGCTTCCTATATCTGGATGTTCATACCTCTCCCAAGACTTGGGAAGTTTACAGCTATTATCTTGCTATATAGGATTTTAAGGTCTTTCCCCAACCTCTTCTTCTCGAATTTTCATAACTCAAACATTCTTTCACTTAATTATGTTCCATATGTCTCATGAGCTTTTTTCATTCTTTTAATGTTCTGTTCCTTTTTAAATAGAAACAATTTGGTTATTTCAAAAAACCTATCTTTAAATTCATAAATTCTTTAACCTGCTTGATCTAGTCTATTGTTGAAGTTTTCAACTGCATTCTTATTTCACTCATTGAATCTTCTGTTCCAACATTTCAATATTTCTGTTTGATTCTGTTTTATAGCTGTCTCTTTGTTGAATTTTTCATTGAGGTCATAGTTTTCAAGATTTTGTTGAATTATCTCTCTGTACTCTTGTATCTCACTAAATTTCCTTAAGACTGTTATTTTGAATTCACTTTCAGGGATTTCATAGATTTCCTTTTCTATTACTGAAGAGTTATTGTGTTCCTTTGAGAGTGTCATGTTTCCTTGCTTTTCTATATTTCTTATGTCCCTATATTGACATTCGTGCATCTGGTGGAACAGTCACTTCTTCTAATTTTATGAAGTAACTTTCTCAGGGAAATACTTTTTCCTGTAGATGTGTCCTGTGGTGTTGTTTGGGTATGGTGCTTTGGCACTGGTTATGGGTAGGTGCAGTAGTGTAGGCTTTGTATGATTTGTTCAGCTGTAATCAATGTCAGTGGTGTATACAATTACCTCCATGGCCTAGGCTGTGATTGTGAAGGCTGTGGTATGGCTTTGCTGAGGTGTGCTGGTTCCTAGGTTCTTGGGGAGTACATAAGCATGCAGCAACTCTGCCTTGTGGCAACAGTTGTCCCCAGGAGGGTTGGTTCTCAGGCTACTGGGAGGTATATACATTGGCAGTTCTACCCCTGGAGGGAGTTTGGCCATGGCAGCTCTTGGTTCTGGGGAGTACATACATTAGCCCATTCTGCCCTGAGGGAAGCCTCCCCACTATGCTGGATCACTTGTGCTATCAGGGTGCAGAGTGCTATGTGGGCTTGGTGCTGGGTTCAGCGCTGTACCATTGAGTCCAACTGGTATCAAGACACTTCAGCCCTCAGAGTGGACGTGGGAGAATGTCAGCAGGGCTTCAATTATGTGGAGATGCAGGGACTAATGACCCCCAGGGCAGGATGCATTCTGGTGGTGACTCCACTCTCAAAATGGCACCATGCAGTAGTAACTGTGTCAGAAATTCCACAGAATTTCCTCTCTGGAAAGATGTAGTCACATGGCTTCCAGGCAGCTCCCTAGTCTGGGCTCAGGACCTGCAAGAGTTTTGGGACTTTTCTGTAGGTAGGGTTGCAGGCATCCATGGTGGAAATATAGACTTCTGGAGATCTCCTGATTACCTTCTCCTCACAAAGGGGAGCCCCTTTTGACTCCAAGCCAGTCTCCCATCCAGGTGCTTTTCTTCCCTCTCTGTGCTGAGTTTCTGTGCCTCAGAGGGTCTTTGTCACTTCTTTGCTCAATTCCAATGTTCTCCCCTAGACGTACTATTTGATGTGTGGTTATCTATTTGTTGTTTTGGTCTTTTTTTGTGGGGAGGTGAGTGCTGCATGCCTCTAGTCAGCCATGTTGATGACCAATTAAACGTGCACAGTTTAAAGTTCTTGTCACAACCATCATTTTTTAAAAGTTGAAATAAATGTGTGTTCCAGTTGTTGATTTTGCTGATTTTCTTAGTAAGAGAGCTTCATATTGTGAACTTGCCATATATTTTCAAATTTTAGCTGTTAAATTTATTTTGAGTGGGAAATTTTAGTTTTTCCCTCTTTTCCCTCCTAGATTCACCTTCTTCTGGTCTGGCATTTTTGGCAGCTTCCAGGCTCTACCCACCTTCACTGACTCTAGGCTTTCAGCTGAGAACCAGATCTTACAGTGATTTTCCAGAGCTCTCCCTCTCTGATATTGTGGCTATCACAAACCAGTCACCCAGCCAACAGACATCTTGGTTCAGTTCTGTGGGGATGAATGCATGTTCTATTCCCCCAGATCCTCTGAGAGAATCTTGTGAAGTCACAATTTCAGGTAGCAAAAACAAAGCCATTCTCCCCTTTTCCATGTAAGAAGAGTGTCTTCTCCTCAGTTCCGGGCTTCATTGAACCTGTCCTTAGTGTTTTTTGTGGAAAGCACTATCCACATTTATCTCTAAAGATTAAAACTTTCACAGTCACTGCCGGCTCACAAACCAGGGTCCAGCAGGTCTGAGGCTTCATTTTCATTTACCATTTTTGTGTTTCTTTCCTGTTTTTGATTGCATATATAACTCATCTCTTAAACCCATCAATGCTTTTCTGCATGGCCTCTTTTAATATTTTATTGCTGTATATTTGAAGTAAAAGAAGTATATTAGAATGTGAACGGCACTGCTTGAAACAAACCTGAACTAGAACTAATATTCATTTTATCTGTGTGACTTTATGATAGATCTTTATCAAATTGCCTAGATATACATACACACACAAACACAGTTAGTTAACATAAAAGCTGGAGAAAACTGCATGTGGTCCATAATAATTAATAGTATTGTGCCGATGTCAATTCCTTTTTTGATATTTACAACAGTTATATATGATGTTGCAGAGGGGAAGCTAAATGAAGTGTTCCCAGGATCAATGTACTATGTTTGCAACTTTCTGTGAAATTGCAGTTGTTTCAAAATAAAAAGTTTGAAAACCAAGGTTATATAGTTATACAAATATCAGATTGTTTTTATTATTTTTCATTCAAGAAGTAGGCAGTTCTGAGGAAAAACAAATGATATGCTGTATAAAGTCATTTAGCCCTGTACATGACGCATGGAAAGCATTAATTAAATTTTACTTTATCTCCTTTCCTAGTAATCATATTTCTATGCCAACTTTTCTTTCCCACTGTGATCTGCTTTGTGTCTTGTTTGTTCATTTATTTGTTCATAGAGCAAATTCTTTTGAAGCACCAATTATGTGTCAAGCACTACATTAAGCCCTGGAATATCAAAGATGAATAAGATAGAATTCCTTTATCCAGGGTTCTTCTAATCTATTGCAAAGGAAAAAACATGTAAGCAGCTACAAAATAACCTGATAATTACATGAAGTAAGTGCTGCAGGAACACAGAAGAGGGAACATTTGTCTTTGTGACTCAGTTACAGCATCCCAGAGTACATACAGGCTAGATCCTAAAGGGTAAGCAGGGATTTTTCAGAATGTGAGGAATTTTATGGGATAACTGGCCTAATTTCTTACAAATGAATGATATGAATAAAAAAGTGTTGGCGTGATTGCTACAGATTAAAAGATACTTAAGAAAGAAGTCAACCAAATTATAGTCATCATTTGAATAAAACAACTGCAAAAAGACATTCATGGTATAATCAAAGAAATTTGAAAACAAATTGGATGGATAGTAATAAATTATTGTTAATACTGAGTAATAGTAATGACATGCCTAAAGATATAATATTGTTAATAACACTGGGAGTTACAGAATTATTGTTATATTTATGTATATATATAATTGTTATTTTTTGTTAGGCACAATAACAGCATTGTTATTTAGCTTATATCCTTTATGTCAGAGTTACAAACTGAAGTATTCACAAATAAAATGATATGATGACTGGGACTTGCCATAAAATGCTCTAGAGAAACAACATTGTGGAGGATAGATGACATATGATGGATAAAAAGTGACTAAATCTTGAACTTGGTGTATAGGTGAATGGAAATTCATTAACATTGTTCTCCCTATGCTAATTCTATGTTTGGAAATTCCCATAATAAAAAGTAAAATTTATCCCACAATCATCAACATTTTACCTAGCAACTTCAGATTATTTCACACCTAATCTTTATTTTAATCTATTGTGAGTCATAGATAGCATTGATTAATTTTTTCAGTCATGGTAGTAATATTTTCTTCTCGGTCATAGTCTCCTGTATTCCAGTTAGGTACCAGCCATGGCATCAGGAATTAAAAAGAATGTATTGAAGTTATTTGTGTTTCCTCTGTGCATTGGATGAAGATAAAATTTTTTTCAGAGAAATTACTAGGGAAAAAAAACAGTCTGCCTTTTTTACCATTCCGTGTGTGATTTTATCAGCTTTGAAATTGTAAACCCACACTTTTGACCCTGAGAATAAACTGATAAGATTTTAAAACCTTCCACCCAAAAGACTGCACAATATTTTTTTAAAAAAACTTCAAATAGTCTCAGTAAATACATTTTGCTTTTTAAAAATGAGCAAAATATAAAATGTTTGGAGCTAGGGATGTTGGATGAAGGAAGAAAAGAAAAATCACTCCAGGCAAGGAAAGCAGTATTTTTTTTAACAAAAAGCTAATGTTAGGAAAATGTTGAAATGTTGACTGGAGCCAAGGGTAGACTGTGAACCAAGGTGGGGATGGTAAGGATATGAAGCTGAAACATAGTTAGGAACCACATGGCTAATAGTATGTCCTAACTAACAAGTTCTTCACAAAGAATTTTACTGTTTAATCCCTATAGGCAAGAGAGAACCAATGCACATTTGCAACGAAAGAGTAACAGAGCTGTGTTTATTTTGAATGTATCTCAGGTAGTGATATGGACTATGGAATAAAGGGAGAATGAGCTGCCATCAGGGGCATCAATGAGGAACTTTTTAATAGTATAAACAATAGACAATGAGGGCTAAACTACATCACGGCATTGAGAATGAAAGTAAATGCTTCGTCTGAGACTGATTCAGTTAAGATTTGGAGGCTCACTGTAAGAGGTGGGAAGAAGAAGAACAAAACTTGATGGTAACATCATTAACGAAGTGTGAGACTATGAAACTTAGAGTAGGTTTGGGGAGGGAGAACGTGATGAGCCCAGTATTAGACATGTTAACCGTGAAGCTATACAGGACAACCAGGCAGAGCTCAGGGCTGGAGGCTAGCTGTCCTTCGCTGAAGCAAAATATTTTGTTTATTGTAGAATGAGAAGACTGAAGGCAAAACTCTGGTGAGCCGACAAACATGTTGAAAACTTGTAGGTTGAAAGAGTAATGGGCAGAGATGAGGAGAACCATAGTAAAATGTCTGGGATAATTTCAGAAAAGCTTCTTGGAGTAAGTGAGATGAAGAAATGCTTGATTATGCTAGAATACCATATTAGGGAGTTGTAAGAATCCATGAAGAAGAAACTCTAAGTAAACAGACATAAACATGAACGGGCATATTTAGCTAAGTAATTTGAAGCAATCTGAGTCTACAACGCCTTTATTTTTGTTTAATTATCTTTGTACTATTTGCTTCCTGGTAGTTTATATTCTCCCAATCCTATCATGGGCATAATTACAAGCAGGAGAATTTTAATTAATGCTGATTGCATTTTATTGTGAGACAGTTGCAAAATTCAAAGCTTTTGTATCTCATAACAATGAGCTACAGAGTTTTAGCTCTTGGTTTTTATAAAATGACAGTTGAGGTAAGAATGATACCAATTATTCCCTGGTATCATGTCTTTCCCTTCTTTATTGACAGTAAATGTTTCCTTTTATTTTGTTTCTGCAAAGTCAATTCTCAAATATCTCCCTGACAAATGTGAGAATCTGTGGCAGAATTTTGCATTATTAAAATAGAAACACAATGGTGGATTTTATTTTATCCTTTGCTTATTTGTCTGTTTCCTCTTTCACTATATCAAGACAGAGGTCTTGTCTCCATACCAAAGTTCAGTTTTTACACTCAAAAACTTAAATAGCTTTTCTATCCCTAACAAAAGTTTCTGGGAAACTTTTCTTTTAAGATTGTGATGTTTCTTTTCAGAAAAAGGAGAAAGAGCAGTTGAATACTGGCTGGTGCTTTCCATTAGTGTTATAGGTGATTTCATGCATAATGAGGGGAACTCTTTGAGCAAGAAACAGAATTTGGAAGACAATTCTGCTTCTTTTTTTGAATTGTGTCATTATTTTAAAAGTGATCATCAATTTCTGAATCATATACTGAAAGTAGATGACACATACTTATGTGTCCTGATCTACATCTTTAGCAAAGAAACTGAAGCATTAGTTGAGATCATAAAATATGACATATAAGCTATCCAAAATGACCTTTTTGGGCTCCTGTACCCATCTCATTTGGAGGACATGACAGGTGGGTGTTCCCTGAGAAGGTATTCACAAGCCCATGAGTGTGAGTTTTACTAAATGATACTAAATTATTGAAAATGTAAAATTGGGAAAATAATGAATTTTTATTTGCTGAACATTAGAAAAGGGACTCCGCAGAAGCTGTGCTTTTCGATGCAATCTTCCTATAGTCTTGCTACGGAAAAGCCATTATAGAGGGTGATGAGCAAAGCCACAGATTAGGGCTGGAAAAAAAGAATCCCTCCGGGATACAAATTTGAAGATTCATTTTCTCGTTACTGGTTTACAACCCAGTGTGAAGTTTAAATTGGGTTGGTCAAGGTGGCAAAATCCTTCTGTTATCAAAATGAAGCATATTGTCAAAAGGAAAAGGCACCAACTGATCTATAGTGATTGTCCTATTGCTGATTTTATCTTCTTGATGCTAGGGCATAATTTATTTCCTCTCACTAGGATGGAAGAGAATCTTTGAAGGAGTCCGAGTAAAAGGCATCAAAAGGAAAATTCTATTGATAAAAATACAAAAATTGAAAGCAGATGAAATCTATAATTTAAGAAGAGTGTTTCAATAAGAACATTAATATGAAGTAAATTATGTACTAATCAATTTTAAAGCGTTTTACCTTAACAGTCTGACCTGCATGTACATAACATACATGCTGATTTTGCATGGTTTCTTAAGTATTAGAATGAAAGTATCCCAAAATACCTAAATACCTAAATTGACTAATCTAGGAGGATCTAAGTAAGGACAATACAAGGAACACTTATGTTTGAACCCAGTTTGGAACATAATTTTCAACTCTTTCTCATTTTCTGCACTGCTGTGGGAGGTCACTGATGTTATATTATACTTGTCATTCTTGGGCTAAATATCCAGCCTGCACTGTAGTGTGTACCTTGAGGAGTCCTAGGAGCAGTCTTTAGGGGACTTCCTTTTGCTGAAGGTGTTTGCCAGTGAATAAATGCAATCTTGCATCACTTAATAACAAGGAAACATCCTGATAAGTGCATCCTTAGGCAATTTTGTCTTTGTGTGAACATCGCAGAGTGTACCTGCACACATCCAGATGGCATAGCCTACTACACACTTCAGTTATATGGCATAGCCTATTGTTCCTGTACTACAAACCTGTGCAGCATGTTACTGTAGGCAATTGTAACACAATAGTAATTACGTACATTTCTAAACACAGAACAGATACAGTAGAAATGTAGGTGGTGTAAAAGATTTAAAATGGTACATCTGTACAGAGCACTTAGCATGAATGGAGCATGCGGGACTGGAAGTTGCTCTGGGTGAGTCAGCAGGTGAGTGGTGAGAGAATGTCAAGGCCTGGGAGATTACGATACACTACTGAAGACTATAAACACTACACTTAGGCTACACGACTAATTAATGTTAAAACAGTAAGTAAGTATACTACAATGTTATGACAGCTGCAATGTCACTAGGCAATAGGATTTTTTCAGCTCCATTATACTCTTATGGTACCACTTTTACATATTCAGCCCATTATTGACCAATATGTCATTATGCAGCAGATGACTATATACAAAAGCAAGGGAAGCCATAGTTGTTTCTTCCTTGATATCATAATGTTTAATACAGATAAATTGCCTGTAACACTGAACAGAAAAACTCACAGGATATAGTTTAATGATGCTATGGAGCTGAAGACTGATAGCAAATTCAAATACAGTATTTATAAAATGCATTTTTTGTGTTATTAGTTTCAAAACCTAGCAACTTCCTAAGGCACTCAGATTCCAACAAAAAGAAGAATGTTGCTTTGAGAAGATTAAAACAGACTGATTAAGAAAGCCCTTCATAATCTGGCACAAGTCTACCTTTCCACTTCAAGGCAGCCACTTTCTGTTATACAGCTCAAGTGTGGGAGTACCTCCACTCTTATAATCACTGAAGATCTGTATATTTAGGGCAATGATTTTCTGACAGTTGGCTAAGGGCAAGGCCTTCTAATTCTCAGGAAAGAGTCATTTGGGCTCAAGACAGTGTCATTCCAACCTTATTCTCTATAGTATCTAAAATCAAACTCCCTCACCAGTTGTCTTAGATTGGATTCCATGAGAATCAAGCTCGCTGGTGGAAAGTTTCATACAAGAAATTTAATGACCTATGCCCTTGCATGAACGAACACCTGGAGGAGGTACAGGAAGTAGGATTAAGCAGAGGGGAGAACTGTCTTAACAAAGACATCAGGCAATTCCATAGGAACACTTGAGCTGTGATAGCTCTTCAAAATTGTTCACTTTGAGAGAAGGAGATTGAAATTTTATACCCCTGCATTGACCAGCCATTGGATATGGACTCTTCCAGGATAGAGGACATGACATTGGGTCAGACAGCTTTCTTCAGTGGAGAGTAATTCCGTGAAAGTGACTGAGCAGTAAACTATCAACCACCAATATTCTCAATAGCTGAGAGAATGAGTACTTGGTCCCATATGGGGAATTTGAGTGGCATGCCACAACACCTGCTACACTAGCCCTGCCTTTGCAGTATTCTCATTGTTTCTCCTATCCATTAATGTAACAGATACTTAGTAGGTACCCAACCTATTGGATGCAAGATATCTGCTGGGTCTTGGCAACATAAATTTGAATGTAAAGTGATTCTGCAGTCTAAGGGGAAAAAATACCCCCTCTTCGACACACACACACGCACACACACACGCAAATAATGGTGAGTGCTCTAACAATGATAGACACAACATACTTTGGAAATGCAGAGGAGGAAATGTTTGACTTCCTGGGGAAATGTAGTCAGTCTTCATGGGAGAAGCATGAGCCTAACACATGTATATTGCAATTCCCATGCTTTCTACTTGGCCTGATTGTCCTCTCCACTCCTTTTCACCTTTTTAGAGCCTCTTCTATATGGCTCTGACCAGTCCTAACTCTACCCCAAGCTCTATAACTACCACTCTTTAACCCACCTTAGGATCTGAGCAACTTCTATTCTATACTGCACTACAGTTAGCCTCTGATGCCACATGCCATTTACCTTCTCCTGGAGGTGTCACGTCACTCTATTAAATGACAAAAGCAGTAGGACAGGGTCAACATAATACTTAAGTGAAGATTGTCATATTACAGAATGTAGAACCCAAAAAGTACTTAGAGATGATCTTGACCAAGCATCTCAAATGCAAGGGAGTGGGGCAGGCAAGAAAGGAAAATGTGATTTTCTTGAGGTCTTTCAGAAAAGAAAGCAAAGATTTAAGCTAGGACCAAGTCCATGGACCCCACCCATTGCCTTACACTATCTTCTCCAATGAATGAAACCATTCACAGGTTTAGTCTTAAAAAAACTTAAGGAAACTTTGAAGTATGTGTTAGAAAGTAGACTTTTTTCACCAAAGTAAGAGACAAATTTTATCAAACTGAGTGATCTTATTTATAACTCCCATGGACTGTTCTGCTTTACTAGACATATTTAGGTGAAGATCAAAAGTATCTTTTGTTGTAGTTTCAACAAATGGTTGGAGCAAATCCATAATAAATTGTGTATGTCCAATTGAGCTACTATGGAGATACTTAAAATGTTTTTGTTCTCTCTAATCTTTATAGTCTGTGTCCAAAAATGTCCAGGTGCTATAATGAGACAAAATTCACTAGTTTAGATAAACTACTGGCTTGAATGGCTACTACAATTTGTGTCTGTGCTTGTGTGTGTGTTTGTCATCTTTATGCATAGCTGTATTTAAACCAGCCAAACCTACTGAGTGAAACAATGGTCCCTAAACCTGACTGATAATCAGAATTACCCAGAGGTGTTTTCAAATATTCCTGAGTCCCAGTCTCTGGAGATCTGCACTGACCATGTATGAAATGTGGTCTAAACAGCTACCTGTGAGAGGCTCCCCAGATAATCCTCAGTGCAACCAGGCTTAGAAATTGTATTGTAAATTATGAGGTGACAGAGCTTGGCCTGTCTGTGGTGCTGCTACAGAAGGCAGAGTGGTCCTGCCCTCTGGTCAGCTTCAGGCAGTCCCACTAGTCACAGAGAGGTCTGGAGTGAGGGAAGGAAGGGCACAGCAGCAGCCATGCCGTGAAAACTGATAAACATATTTTACATGCCACATCAATAGCATCCCTGAAGGTGAGTTATAACAAGTGCCTCACTCTAATGTTATAATACTTGCTCCTGACTCAGGCCTCCTCCTGCCCTAATCATCAAGTCATGTACTCTACACTCTCCTCTGCTCAACTCTGATAAACATGTTGGAAATTGCCTAAAGAGATATTGCACTTTAATGACCTATGTTACCTTAGCCTCATTTCCTAACTTAAAAGAACAATAGATCATTGAAAATACCATGAAGGCTATTTGAGGCCATAAAGGCATAAATAAAATAATTATTACCATAAGAGTAACAAGTGGTGTGTGTGTGTGTGTGTGTGTGTGTGTATTCTTAAAAACCTAGTCCAAGAAAATGAACTTTATTTATTTAAATTTGCTTGAGTAAGGCTTTATGCATTTATTACGATGGCAGATCAGGCCCTGCTTAAAAATGTGATCACCATCTCTACTGACTTCTATATTCTATTTAATTCAGAATTATTAAATTCTCTTAGGCAGTACATATTAAAACTTCCTTGGAGCAAGAGTCTCTTTTCTCTAACTTTGTTAAATAAGATTTCCCATGTAAAATATTTCTATCCATTCCATAGTAACAAGGCTGATTTTAAATGGATGAACCTAGAGAAATTGAGTTCCATTCCCTAAACACTCCATAATTACCAAATAACAGGCACTGATTGCTCCAAGACAAAAACCTGATCTCATTAGTACCTGCTGTTTGGGTAGGGAGAAGACAATTACATGTGAAGGGTACTATGCTTTTGGAAATGCTAATTAATTATACATTATTTATTGGAAATACAATGCTCTCCTTGTGCTGTAGCTAGGAAAACAGAGGAAGTGTAAGAACTTAAATAGCTGAGACATGCTGAATTGTAATGAACTATAGTCATTTGTTTCAAATCTGGGATCCTTTGCTCGTTTAAATACAACTTTATATACCTAGTCTCAAAGTCTTTTTCTTTTGTCAGAACAGACTATCAAGGTCTAAGAGTGTGGAAAGGAAATTACTCTGTTATTTGGCAGGTTTTAGCCAAAATAAGCTGATCTAGGTAGTTTAATTTTCATTTTACAAAGGTAAATAATAGATTAAATAAGTGACAGTAAATAGTAAATAAACAATTTCTCAGCCCAAACCAAAAAGCTGGTATCAATAAAGAGATAGGAGCTTGGCATGTGATGGTTTCTGACAAAGTAAATTGCTTTGCATCAATGTTGTAGAATTGTACCCATGCTAAAGTCTTTATACAGTGCTTTCCTGTTAGCTGGCATTAGTAACAAAAGGCTAAGAGAACACAGGATCTCTGTACACACCAGGCAAAGAAACGGAAGTCCTCACTTCCATTTCTTGCAAGCCTAGCAATTTGCCTTCTCTGCAGTTTATATGTCAACTATGCTGGGGGGAAAAGAGCCTTACAGGTTAAACATGAGCAGTGTTAACTTGATTTGCTCTCATAATGTGGTTTTTAAAAATTATCCATCAATTCTTCCAAATATGTGGAGAGCAAGTGCTAAAATGTGAAGAATACACATAGTTAACTTGAAATTTTTATGTAATTTATTATTCCACCTAAATCATCTGGCTGGTGGCATGACACGTGGGCAAGAGGCAGAAGACCTGTGAGTTTCCCTGACACCTGCTCCCAAGTCCATTATTATCCTCAACTCTCTATCACATGATTATGGTAGACCAGATAGAGACCTACAAACTTAAAAAAAAATTATACTGTGTAAATTTTAAAACAAATAAGAGTAGAAAATACAGTATAATTAAGCTCCATGGATCCATCACCCAGCTTCAACCATTGGCAATACAATTTCTAATAATTAACATTAAGAAACATTAAGTTAATAAGTACTCAAACATGGCTCATATGTAAATTATAAACATTTGTGTTTACATTTATGAGCTACACCAATGTATTATGCACATTTTAGAACATAGATCATAAGTATAAAATGTTAAAACATGGAATAAAATAAAATGAAGTTCTGCACATGCATGTTCATAGCAGCTTTATTTGTGACAGCTGGGAGCTAGAAACCATCTAGATGTCCTCCATCAGTTGAAGAGAAAAGCCAACAGGTATGTTCACACAATGCAATACTATTCAGTAGTTAAAAAAAAAATTTAAAAACTATTGCTATCCATTGATATATGCAATAACATTGTAAAGAGCCAGTCTAAAAAGACAACATATTTTGTTGTTCCACTTTTTTTGACATTCTAGAAAAGATAAAACTATTGTTACATAAAATTAATCAGTGTTTGCCAGAGGTTATAGGTGGAGTAAGAATATAATTATAAAAGATTGCCTGAGACAGTTCTTTGAGGTGACAAAACTGTCTTGAGTCTAGTTGTAACACGGCTATACAAATCTATACACATATTAAAATTCATAGAACTGTAAAACACATGCCAAAAAATCCATTTTATTGTAGGACAATATACAAAAAAAAATTAAAAAATAATCAAATTTGAATGCTTTCTCTTTTCAATCACATGGTTCATTACTCACATTAATTTAAGAACCAGCAGACTATATTACCTCTAAGTTTCCTTTTAGAGACGATCATAATCTGAAATAATGAGGTTACTATAATAAACTAGCTAAAAATTTTTTGACGCTTCTCCCATTGAAACAGGAGGAGTCTACACCACTGTTTGAATCTGTTAGAGCTCTTGATTGCTTTGACAAATGCTTTGACAGAAGAAATGTTACTATGTCCATTTGGGGAGCCAGATCTTAAGATTCTAGAAGCTTCTACTTTCACATGGGCCACTTACTCTTGGAACTCAGCCACCATGCTGTGGGAAAGGCCAACCAAGCAGCTCCATAGATAATCTCATGAAGAAAGTAACTAAGACTCCTGGCTGACCTCCCAGCCAGCAGCCGGTACCAACTTGCCAGTGATGTGAGTGAGTGAGCCTGTTGGAAGTAACTATCTAGCTCCAGTCAAACCACCCCGCTGACACTGCAAAGACAGATATGAGACATCCCATCAATTTGGTTGCTAGATAATATAATAATATATATGTTTGTTATATAGTAATAGATAATACAGAACTTAAAGTTCTTCAAGAAAAAGTAGGCTTCAGAGTCATGAGTTATTGCCTTAATGCAGAGGTTTTTTAGTGGGTCAGCCTCAGCAGCCTGAATCGGAGTGATCTGAAGTGTTGTGAAAAATGCCAAACCAAATGCATCAGAATCTCTTGCATTGGGGATCCAGAAACTCAGAGTTTTAACAAGCTTTCCACATGGTTCTTCTGCATCCTAATGTTTGACCATCTGCATTTCAGTCACACTGAAAAGAGTAACTGGAAGTATCTGGACCCCAGGATGATGTCACATGTCAATACCACAAAAGGTAAAGAAACTAGTGAAGAAAAAATTACCATAAGCAAACCAGGTAGAGAGGTCCCTGAAGTGGGCTTGTTCTACAAGACAAAATAGAGCCCAGCAAAGGATAAATTTTAAATGGGTATGAAAAGTGAGAGATAATAAGATCAGGTATATTGACAAAAATAGGTATGACATAAACAGACACATCATATTAATAGGATGTTTAAGTCCTGTGATTTTATGATTTTATGATTTTTGACAAATTAAATAAGAATGATAACATGAAGGCAAGATTAGGAAGGCTAAATTTTTTTTTGTTGTTTGTTAAGTAGATAGATGATAGATAGATAGATAGATAGATAGACAGATCTATTTCAAAGGAAAGCCATTTAAAAACTATAACCACCTCTCTTTCTTTACGTGAATACAAACTTTATAATTCATTAGAGATATTAGTGCCTAAACTAGACTGCTGTAAGTTATTCTTTTCACTTTCATCCCAGAATCAAAGACAGAAAGAGAGAGAAGGAAAAAAATAATAGCCATATCTGCTTCAAATTAACTTTGAAATAAAGTGGGAAATGAACGAATTGAAGAAATAACCACTGTGTTCTAGTTACTAAAAAAGCAAAAGCATACATCAAAGGAGAAGCCAGAATCCTACTGTAGATATATATATTTCAAGCTCAAGGAGCTCTAAGTAGTCTCTGAGAGGCAGAAATGAAAGGGATCTAAGAGTCATGACAGAACACAGAAAGTTTCTAGGTACATTTTCAGGAACCAGTATTTTCTGGTTTTGTTTTCATTTTTTACCAGGGCAAAAAGTCATCGGCACAACATTCTCTATAGACTTTTTGGTAGTCACTTACACAGTATCTATGATTCATATTTAATTATTACCATTTTCTCCCACTAAGAAACAAAAATCCAGACTTTTCCCTTTATGCTCAATATGCAGAAGTGTACTAGGATTAAATCTGAGTTGTAGTAGTAAACTCAAGAGTTGATATAAATGGTAAATAGCATTAACCAAGGGACTGAATAATAAGATAATACATGTGAACATACTTAATATAGACTCCTGCACATTATAAGGACCCAATTAACACAAATTGCCTTAAATTTTTCTAAAGCTAAATTAATTCCTTTTGCTTTATTTATTTATTTATTTTTTTGAGACAGAGTCTCGCTCTGTTGCCCAGACTGGAGTACAGTGGCGCGATCTCAGCTCACTGCAAGCTCCGCCTCCTGGGTTCACGTCATTCTCCTGCCTCAGCCTCCCGAGTAGCTGGGACTATAGGCGCCCGCCACCTCGCCCGGCTAGTTTTTTGTATTTTTTGGTAGAGACGGGGTTTCACTGGGTTAGCCAGGAAGGTCTCGATCTCCTGACCTCGTGATCCACCCATCTTGGCCTCCCAAAGTGCTAGGATTACAGGCTTGAGCCACCGCACCCAGCCTCTTTTGCTTTATATTATCTCTATTATCATTTTTCTGATTTTTGAATATATGTTTATTCTAACAGCATGGTGCAACTATGAAAGTGCATGCATATACTTTATAAAAGTAGTTATATTTCTGAAAACCTGTCAGAAATTAAGCATAAAACTTCCACTGAGCAGCAGGGCCCTCTCCACTCCAAGCCCAGGCACTTGAACAGTTGGATCAGCAGCCTGAGCTGCCCAATCCTTCCTGTGCAGAGACTGTGGTGCAACAGGGTCCTCTATGCTCTACGCCCAGGATTAAGAGTTTACATCCCTACCACCCATGCAAAGAATTCTCAGCTCCATGCCTAGATGCACCTCTCAGTGCTTACTGCCTTCCCACTGGACATCCCTTCAGCATTGATGCTTGTGCCTGCCATTGGTGGACCTGCAAGCAGGCCTGCCTGGTCCAGTCCCACCCATCTTGGACCTTCTCCACAGGGATGAGCAAGAAGCTCAGACTACCCTGTACACTCCACGGATCAGTCCATTGCTTGAGACAGCAGAGAGAACTTCTCTCAATAAATAATAATCAAGTATCAGACCTATCTGCAGTTAGCTCTTACCCATATGCACTATCTGTTGGCCCATAGTTTGAATTATACTGCCCAATATAAGACCTGCTGACAGAAGTGTGTAGAAGAAAAGTCAGAGACCCTCCCCCAGCATTCTCTACACTCACAACTCCTAGGAAAGTGGGGAAAGGAAAACAAAAAAATAAATACAAGGGAATAATGGAAAAAATTACAAAATTTAGAAGTGCCAGCATCCCCAGATGAGACAGAACGAGCATAAGAATTATGGCACCATGAAAAATCTGAATGTGGTGACACCAAAGAATCACACTAGCTCTTCAGAAATCCTCCCTAACCAAAATGGAAATTCAAAAATGACATAAATAATTCAAAGCATGGATTGTAAGGACCCTCAAATGAGATCCAAGACAAGTTTGAAATGAAAACAAAGAAAATTCTAAAGCAATCCAGAAAATAAGGAATAGATACACATCTTTAAAAGAAATCAATCAGAGCTTTTGGAATTGAAAAAACTTACTTAAGAAACTTAAAAATACAAATGAAAGTTTTATCAATAGACTAGACCAGGCAGAAGAAAGAATTTCAGAGCTTGAAGACTGGTATTTTGAACTAACCGAGTTAGACAAAAATAAAGAGAAAAAAATTTTAACGAACAGGAACTTCAAGAAATATGGGATTACGTGAATTGACCAAACTTATGAATTACTGGAATTCCTGAAAGAGGAGAATAACCTTGAAAACACATTTTAGGGAATAATTCAATAAAATTTCCTTAACTTTGCTAGACAGGCAGACATCCAGATATAAGAAATCCAGGGAACATCTGTGAGATGTTATACAAAGCAAGTATCATCAAGGCATATAGTCCACAGACTGTCCAAGGTCAATAATAAAGAAAAATCTTAAAGGCAGCTTAAAAAAGAAAGATCAGGCCATGTACAAAGGGAAGCCCATTGGGCTAACAGCAGACTTCTCAGTAAAAAACATCCAAACCAGAAGAGATCAGAGGCCTATTTTCAGCATTCTTACAGAAATTCCAGCCAAGAATTTTATGTCTCACCAAATTAAGCTTCATAAGTGAGAGAGAAATAAAATCTTTTCCATAAAAGCCATCACTAAGGAAATTCATTATCACCTTACCAGCATTATAGGAAATACCTAAGGAAGTTCTAAACAGAAAGAAAAGAACAATACTCGGTATGACAAAAAAAAAAAAAAAAAATACACATAAGCATAAGTACATATCCCACAGACTCTATAAAGTTACTAATATATAGAAACTACAAACAGTGAACGACTTCACGACAGGATCAAAACCTCACATATCAATATTAACCCTGAATGTAAACTGGCTAAACACTCCACTTAAAAGGCACAGAGTGACCAGGTGGATAAAAAGAGAAAACCGACCTGTCTGCTATACTCAAGAGACTCAACTCACACGTAACAACACTCATAGGCTCGAAGTAAAGGGTTGGAGAAAGATCTATAGTGCAAAAAGAAAAGCAGAAAGAGCAGGGGTTGCTATTCTTATATCAAATAAAACATTATTACATAATTATAAAGAATTAAATTCAACAAGATGACTTAACTATCCTAAATATATATGCACCCAATATTGGAGCACCCAGATACATAAGACAAGTACTTCTAGACCTATGAAAAGACTTAGACTACTGAACAATCATAGTGAGGGACTTCAACACTCCACCATCAGCATTAGACAGATCCCTGAGGGAGAAAACTGGCAAAAAAATTCTAGACTTAAACTCGACATTTGACCAATTGGACTTAAGAGAGATCTACAGAATATTTCACCCATCAACCACAGAATATACATTCTTCTCATCTACACACAAAGCATACTCCATAATAGACCTCATGCTCAGCCATAAAGCAAGTCTCAATAAATTAAAAAAAACTTAACATACGAGCCATTGTTTTGGACCACAGTAGAATAAAAATAGCAGTCAATACCAAGAAAATCTCTTAAAACTACACAATTACATGGAAATAAAACATCTTGCTCCTGAATGACTTTTGGTTAAACAATAAAATTAACGCAGAAATGAAAAATTATTTGAAATAAATGAAAACAGAGATACAACATACCAAAATCTTTGGGATGCAGCAAAAGCAATGTTAAGAGGAAAGTTTATAGTGCAAAAAACCTATGTCAAGAAGTTAGAAATATCTCAAATGAATGAACAACATCACACAAATACAAGAACAAAATAACCTCAAAGCTAGAAGAAAGTAAATAACTAAAATCAGAGCAGAACTGAATAAAATTAAGATGCACAAATCTATACAACAGATCAACAAAACCAAAAGTTGGCTCTTTTAAACAATAAACAAGACTGATAGACCACTAGCTAGATTAACAAAGACAAAAAGCAAGAAGGTCCTAACAGGCAAAATCAGAAATGACAAAGGTAACATTACAATCAATCCCACAGAAATATACAAAAGATCATCAAAGGCTGTTATGAATGGATCAACTCCTGGAAACACATAACCTCCCAAGATTATATCAGGAAGAAATTGTAATGCTGAACAGACCAATATCCAATTCCAAAATTGAATCAGTAGTAGAAAACCTACCAACCAAAAAAAGCCCCAAATGTATTCACAGCCAAGTCCTACAAGATGTACAAAGAAGAGCTGATACTAGTTTTAATGCAACTGTTCAAAAAAATTGAGGGGGAGGAACTCCTCCCTAAATCATTCTATAAAGCCAGCATTACCCTGATACCAAAATATGGCAAAGACACAGTGAAAAAAGAAAACTACAGGTCAATAATACTGAAGAACATAGATACAAAAACATTCAACAAAATACTAGCAAACTAAAACCAGAATCACATCAAAAAGTTACTTCACCATGATCAAGTGGGCTTTATTCCTGGGATGCAAGGTTGGTTCAACATATGCAGGTCAGTAGATGTGATTTACCACATAACAGAATGAAAAACAAAAATCAAATGATCATCTCAATAGATTCAAACAGGCTTTTGATAAAATCCAAAATGCCTTTACGATGAAAACACTCAACAAATTAGGGTTAGAAAGAACATATCTCAAAATAGTAAGAACTGTCTAAGAGAAACCCACTGCCAACGTCATACTGAATGGGCAGAAGTTGGAAGCATGCCCCTTAAGAACAGGAAGAAAACAAAAATGCCCACTCTCACTATTCCCATTCTACATGGCACTGGAAGTGCTAGCCAGAGTAATCAGTCAAGAGAAAGAAATAAAATGTATCCAAATAGGAAAACAAGAATTCAAACTACTTCTCTTTGCTGACAATATGATTCTATACCTAGAAAACTAAAGACTCCACCAAAAGATGCCTAGAATTGATAAATGAGTTCAGTAAAGTTTTAGGTTACAAAATCAATGTACGAAAACCAGTAGCATTTCTATACACCAATTCAAACTGAAAGCCAAAACAAGAATGCAATTCCATTTATAATAACTAAACACACACATAACACACACATAAACACCACACAAATACCTAGGAATACATCTAACCAAGGAAGTGAAAAAATTTCTACAGTGAGAACTACAAAACACTGCTGAAAGAAAACATAGGTGACACAAGCAAATGGAAAAACATTCCATGTTCACGGATTGGAAAATTCAACATAATTAAAAAGACCATACTGCCCAAAGCAATCAATTTGTTTAATGTTATTCCTATCAAACTATCAATGTCATTTTTCACAGAACCAGAAAAAACTATTCTAAAATTCATGTGGAACCATGAAAGAGTTTTAATAGCCAAGGCAATTGTAAGCAAAAAGAACAAAGCCTTAAGCTTCACATTACCTGACTTTAAAGTATACAACAAGGCAGCAGTAATCAAAACAGCATGGTACTGGTACCAAAACAGACACACAGACCAATGGAACTGAATAGAGAACCCAAAAATGAAACCACACCACTACAACCATCTGACTTTGACAAAGCTGACAAAAATAAGCAATGGGAAAAGGACTCCCTATTCAATATATCCTGGTGGGATCACTGGCTAGCCACATTCAGAAGAATTGTTTTGGACCCCTACCTTTCACACATACAAAAATTAACTGAAAATGGATTAAATATCTTATATGTTAGACCTTAACCCATAAAAATCTTAGAAGAAAACCTAGGAAATACCATTCTGGACGTTGGCTTTAGCAAATAATTTATGACTAAATCCACAAAAACAATTGCAACAAAAACAAAACTTGACAAATGGTACCTAATTAAACTAAAGAGCTTCTGCACAACAGAAGATACTATCAATAGAGTAAACAGACAACCTACAGAGTGGGAGAAAATATTAGCAAACTATGCATTCAATGAAGATCTAATATCCAGAATCTATAGGAAACTTATTCAACTCAACAAGCAAAAAACAATTCAACAAGCAAAAATCCAATAACCCCATTAAAAAGTGGGCAAAGGATTTGAACACTTTTCCAAAAAAAGACTTACAAGCCACCAACAAACATATGAAAAAATGCTCAATATTATTATTCATCAGAGAAATGCAAACCAAAACCACAATGAGAAACATCTTACCCCAGTCACACTGGCTATTAATAAGAAGTCAAAAAAACAACAGATGCTGGTGAGGCTGTGAAGAAAAGGAACACTTATACCCTGCTGGTGGGAATATAAATTAGATCACCTTCTCTGGAAAGCAGTTTGGAAATTTCTCACAGAACTTAGAATTACCATTTGGCCCAGCAATCCCATTACTGGGTGTACACTGAAAGGAAAATAAATCATTGTACTGAAAAGACACATGCACTTTTATGTTCATTGCAGTGCTATTCACAATAGCAAAGATGTGCAATCAACCTTGGCACCCATGAATGATGTATTGGATAAAGAAAATGTGGTACATATACACCATGGAATACTATGCAGGGATTAAAAAGAGCACAATCATGTTCTTTGGAGCAATACAGATGCAGCTGGAGGCCATTATCCTAAGTGAATTAAGACTGGAATAGAAAACCAAATATTGCATGTTCTCACAAGTGGAAGCTAAACATTGGGTACACATGGACATAAATATGGAAACAATAAACAATAATGGAATACCAGAGAGGTGAGCAAGAGCTGAAAATCTACCTATTTGTTGTGATCCTCACTGCCTGGGTGATGGGATCATTCATACTCCAAACCTCAGTATTATGAAATATACTCATTCAACAAACCTGTACATATACCCCCTGAATCTAAATAAAAGTTGAAATTATTTTTTTAAAAATTTCCACTCAAACCCCATATCTAAGCTAAATGTTTTAGTATAAAATACCCTTTTATTTTACATTATGTATGGTGTCCTGTGACAATAAAATCTATAGGGAAGATTTCATAAATGTACTAAATATAATAGTATCTTTCATCTGCAAATTTCACAACTTTTAAAATTTCATAATGTCAATATGACATTTTCTGGTTGTCTTCAAGATTTCCACTTAGCAAAACCAGAAGACAAAGCAGTAGCTCCTCTTGTCAAGTAGGTAGAATTGCATGGTTTTTCTGACAGCAAGGACAGTACATAACAAAGTTGCCTGCATGAGTCAGCCTGGCTCACTGATGGAGCTGAGTGGAGGGCTTCTCACTGCGTGGTCCTGTTATGCTTTGGCTCCAATGGCCTCAATATCTTCATGAAGTCCACGCTGGAGATGACTTTGGCAAGAACAAGTGTCCAGAGATGATTAAGAAACAGGACTTAGGGTCCAGTATAAGAACTTAAGCAGCATCAGGCCTAGTAAAGAGTTAAAGATGCAAATGTCTGTATGAAGAGTTGAACAGAGTAAAACTTAAACCTTTCAATAAACAACAAAAAAAATGAGTTTTCCTGGAAAACTGAAGTGTCATAGGTCCATTTATTATTAAAGGGAGTAAATGCAGTTTCTGTGAAGTTCACTCACAGAGGAGACTAGACTCAGCATCCTGTCTCTGTTTGATATTCTCGCAAGATTCCATTATTTGTTTTCTAAGAAAACGTTACCAAGGAGTAGCCAGCTTTTCCAGTGTCAGAGCCTTGTAAATGACATTGTGTATAACGAACTAGCATTTATTTTTAATGAAGGTTATCCTCTTTCTGCCTTCACAAACTTGCAATTTATTTAAGATGTTTGAAGTTGATTGATTCTATGTATCTTCATAGATAGGGAAGGTAACACTATCTCCATTTCAGGTTGAAGCATCCTTCATGATTCTTTTAAATCAGTGATGAATGATTTAATAATGTTCACAACAGCTGAAGCATAGATTGGAAATTCAGTAACATAGAGGCAGAGGAAACACCCTCACAGCTGGTATCAGGAAACACAAAGAATTATTTTCCTTCATCTGACAATTCCAGTAAGATTTTAGAGTTATCTTAAAGTAATGTTTAATTGTTCTGTGAAAACTTGTTATTCTTTACATGAAAACAATGTGTAAGGCAATGTACTAGAGTGCCCACACTTCGTGTCAGTTCTAGTGACCACAGCGTGGTATTTCTGTTTCAAATCTGTAGCTCAATATTTCCCATTTCCCATCTGTCTACCGATTGTCACAGAATAATTATTGCATAGCTAGCAGATTTGACAAAATGAGACGCACTATCAAATAATTTTCACACTTTTTTTCTAAATGCAACATGCTTTAGGGTTACTGAGGAAAAAAAGATTCTGAATTAATTCACTTTGTCTCTAATGACAAAAACAACTAGAATTTGCAAAGGGGATTTATCTTAATTAAACATGAGTTAATATATCTCCCCACCAAAAGGAATGCTATCGTAGGAAACTGCAATAGGCTTGGGGGATTGATATCCAGAGAGACTTCAAATTTAATTGTAATCGAATTCGTTGTGTAGCCTGGGTTTATTACGTGCAACGTACATCCTAATGCTGATAAGAACGATAAAAGTAAGGATAAACTCTCTTAATGCTTAAAAACTTAGGAAAACAAAATGTATAGAGAGGAAATACTTAAGTCCTAGGACATAGAAGTGTGCAAAGGTGTGTGTGTGTGTGTATCTCACTTTGAACAATACCTCTGCGTGTGTGTGGTTGTGTATATGTTGAGCATATCATGAAATATACTCAAGCATATTGCAGCTTCCTGTGATAGGATTCCTTTTGGTGGGGAGATATATTAACTCATATTTAATTAAGAGAAATCATGTTTGCAAATTCTAATTATTTTCATCATCAGAGACAAAGTGAATTTTATAAATTTACAATATATATACACACACACATATACATATATATACATATATATGTATATATATATATACTGTTCAAACTGCTTCTCTGAACACCAGAGGAATTAGGTGAGACATTTAGAAAAGAGTTTTGTGCATTTGGTGAAACTTTAATTAAAAATGGAAGATGCAAACAGGTAAAATTGTGTAACTAGAATAACTCTCAAATTTTCTTATAATTGTCTTAATTGATGTGTAAATGTTATTCTGCTCCCACGTATGTCTACATAAGCTTCTGCCAGAGAAAATTCAACTTGCAGATCAAGCATATAGGGGTATTGGTTGACGAGGGAGTTATTGACTCCATGTATGGAAGCCTTTTGTATTTGTGAGACACAATTATTAGGCATCAGAGCAAAAAAAAAAAAAAAAAAAAATACATCCAAAAGAGTAAACTCCTTAGCATTTCAGAAGCTGATTTCCAATTATCCCAGTAAAATGTAAACGTGCCAGACAATATTTTTGTTTCCGGGGGATCGCCACAAAAACTTGCACTCTTCTAATGGAAAATAAAAGAGTGATTTTTATTAACTTTTAGCTTTGGATAACTCGGGTAGAAATTGTAATACACGCCAGCGTCGTCTCCCATCTTGCTCCTGAGTACAAGGATTGTAGGGATTTGACTACACTCCACAGCCCTCCAGGGTGTAGACATTTCGGACATAATTTTACCTCCCTTCCTACACAAACCCAATCCTGTGTCACACAGCCATCTCTCTAATAGGCAGAAATCTGACAGCGATGCAGTTTCTCTGTTACATTGTTTTTGACTCTGTTACTTTCCTCCTTCTAAAGACATAACAAGAATTCCTTGTCTACCATCAACCTTTTCTTCTTTATTTATGCACACTCAATTTTCTTTTTTTGATGAACTTAAAATCTGCTAAGCCTGACAGACTATCCTATTTAAAGATTTTAGAGGATTTGCCTACATTTTAAAAAAAAAACTACTTTCACACCACCACAGAATCAAATAGATAGAAATCACCTTTGTCTCTATCAAATAAATTTGGATTTCCTAAAAAGTCACTTAAAAATTGGTAGAAAAAACAAAATATACCCATATTTGAAGTGGCATTATTTTAGCTTTTTAAAATTCTGAATAAAAGGAGGTAAATCTGTTGTAGAGACCTCATGATTTGGTATGTATCAAATAAGTGAAATCAGAAGTTGGTTTCAAATAACTTTTTTTCTTTTAATTAATTAATTTATTTTTAGAAATGGTCTCCCTCTGTCACCCAGGCTGGAGTGCAGTAGTGTGATCACAGTTCAGTGTAACTGTGGACTCCTGGGCTCAAGCAATCCTGCCTCAGCCTTCTGAGTAGCTGATACTACAGGTGTGTGCCACCGTTCCTGGCAATTTTTTTTTTTTTTTTTTTTGAGACGGAGTCTCGCTCTGTCGCCCAGGTTGGAGTGCAGTGGCTGGATCTCAGCTCACTGCAAGCTCCGCCTCCCGGATTTACGCCATTCTCCTGCCTCAGCCTCCCGAGTAGCTGGGACTACAGGCGCCCACCACCTCGACCGGCTAGTTTTTGTATTTTTAGTAGAGACGAGGTTTCACCGTGTTAGCCAGGATGGCCTCGATCTCCTGACCTCGTGATCCGCCCCTCTCGGCCTCCCAAAGTGCTGGGATTACAGGGGAAAATTTTTTATATAACTTTTGTTAGGGTCTCACTATGTTGCCCTGACTGGTCTCAAACTCTGGCCTCAAGCAATCTTCCCTCCTTGGCCTCCCAAAGTGCTGAAATTGCAGGCATGAACCACCGCAGCCAGCCTGCCTAAGACATTTATAAAATGCCTTCCCCACATTCAAGAATCGCACATTAGTTCCAGTATTTTCTCTCTAGATTGCAAACAAGATTGAGGATAGAAGTAAATTGTCTTTTCATGCTTATGTATTCACATCCACATACATCCCCTCCAAAGCATTGCTCTTTGTAGGCATTCAATAAATATTTTTGAATGAATAAATGGCTTTTGCAAATACGAGCTCAGCCTTACTGTTATCACCAGGAGAAAAAAATATATTTCTGGCATGAATCTTCCTTAACCTACATTATCCTCATGCTGCTAGTTCCACATGAAAAATAGACATCTCAAAAGGATATTGACTTATTTTGTGACCTGGTCATGTACTTAGTGTTTACAATGCATATACCATTGTTCAACATAGTCTGCTCAGTTCCACTATAGACATAGCCATCAAGCTTTCTAAAAATTAATTTTTAACAGTAAAACATAATATTACCTTTCCTCTAGAGCTTGATTTGTTTAAACCTGGAGGATCACCAAAAAAATACAATCAAAGAGAAATTAAGTGTTCCTTTCTTTTGGTTCCTGTCCTTTTACACTGCTCTCTACATTTTTAGTGCTAAAACTTCTTTTTATGAAGAAACTTCCAGAAGTCCAGATTGCTTGAGAGGCTCAAATTGATAATATCTATGCTGTCTTAAGGCTGATTGACCATCCAGGATAAAAGGGGCTTTACAAATAAATATTATAATTGCAAGCAAAGCAAATATTACCAGATTGATTTCTCCAACCATTTTAACAGTATTACATACCTCTTCAGTTCCCAGTTTCTATATTTAAAAGTTGGCAACTCGGCCCACATAAAGAAAAAATATAACTATGGCAAAGGAAGGGGAAAATGTCTCTATTGAATACATGGCCTACTCAGAACATCTGAGAAAGAGTCATCAAACCATGCCTGTATTGTTCATGCACAGGTATGAACAACATTGCACCATCATGGCACCACTGGAACAGCTATGCATATGCTTGCTTTTTGCACACTTTTGCATTTTCCTCAGGGACTTTCAAATTGAAGAACTCAGCTAGAGGGTTCACTCATCGACTGCACTCAAGTCTTTGTGGTAGGTAGCATAATGGACCTGCAAAGATGGGCCTGTCTTAATCCCCAGACCTGTCAATATGTTATCTTACATAGAACAAGGTATTTTGCAGCTGTGATTATAATTAAGGACCCTAGAATGGGGAAATTTTCCTAGATTATTCCAAGGAGCTCAATATAATATTTTTAAACTGACAAATTATAGTAATTGTAATTGTATTACATTTATAGAGTACCGTGTGATGTTTTCATATATGTATGTAATACGGCATTATTAAATCAAATTAATTAACATGTATATCCCTTCACTTACTTGACATTTTTTGTGATGACATCTTTGAAATTTACTCTCTTATTTTGAAATACACAGTACATTATTATTAGCTATGGTCATCCTGCTGTGCAACAGATCTCTAAACCTCCTGTCTAGCTGAAACTGTGTATCCTTTAAACAGTAACTCCACATTCTTTTACTCCTCCCCACCCAAGGCCCCCATCCCTGGCTCTGATAACCACCATTCTATTCTCCACTTATATGGATGAATCTTTTTTAGATTCCACATACAAATGAGATCATGTAGTATTTACCTTTCTGTGCATGACTTATTTCACTTAGCATAACCTCTGCTAGATTCATCCATCTTGTCCCAAATGACAGAATTTCATCTTTTTAAAGGATAAGTATAATTCATTTTGTGTACTGTATTTTCTCTATCCAACTATTGATAGTCAAGTTGATTCCCTATCTTGACTGCTGTGAATAACACTGCAATGAACATGGGAGTGCAGATATCTCTTTGGCATACTTAATAATTTGCCTTGCAATACCCAGCAGTGGGATTGCTAGATCATATGGTAGCTCCATTTTTAGTTTTTTGAGGAAATTCCATACTGGTTTCGATAATGGCTGAACCATTTACATTACCACCAACAGTGTACAAGTGTTCCGTCTTCTCTACATCCTCTCCAGTGGCTGTTATCTTTCATCTTTTTGATAAAAGCCATTCTAGCGAATATAAATAGATATCTTGTCATGGTTTTAAATTGCATTTTCCTAATGATTAGTTCATTTTTTAAATGAACCTGTTGGCCATTTGGATGAGTTCTTTTGAGAAGTGTTTGTTCAGGTCCTTTGACCACTTTTAAGTTGGGTTATTTGTTTTCTTACTATTGAATTATTTCAGTTCCTTGTATATTTTGTATATTAACCCCTTACTAGATATATGAGCTCTCTGAAAAGAAAGTTAAGAAAATAATCCCATTTACAATAGCAACCGAAAAAAAAATAAAAGATGTAAATTTAAATCAGAAGGTAAAACACTTAGATACTGAAGACTATAAAACACTGATGAATGAAATTGAAGAAAACACAAATAAATTGAAAAATATCCCATCTCAATGGACTGAAATAATTAATATTGTTAAAATATCCACACTACCAAAAATAATGTACAGATTCAGTGCAATCCCTATAAAAATTTCAAGGTCATTTTTCAAAAATGGAAAAATCAATCCTAAAATTTTATAGAACCACAATATGCCCCACATAACCAAAACAATCTTGAGCAAAAAGAACAAAGCTGGAGGCATCATACTACCTGACTTCAAAATGTATTATAAAGGTGATTATAATTAAAACAGCATAGTACTGGCATAAAAACAGACAAATCAACCTATGGGACAGGACAGAAAGCTCAGTAATAAACTCATGCCTTCATGGTCAATTGATTTTTTACAAAAGTGCCAAGAACCCATAATGGAGAAAAAACATTCTATTCAAGAAATGGTTCTAGGAAAACTAGTTATCCACATTCAGGAAAAAATGAAATTAGACCCCTACCTTACACTATGCCCCAAAATAAACTCAAAATGATTAAAGACTTAAAGTTGTAAAACTGCTAGAAGAAAACATATGGGAGAAGCTCCAGGACATTTGTTTGGATGAGGATTTTTTGGATGTAACCCCAAAATCTCAAGTAACAAAAGAACAAATAGACAAATGGGATTGCACCAAATCAAGAAGCTTCTGCACAGCAGAAGAAATGATGAACAAAGAGACAACCCATGCAATGAGAAAAATATTTGCAAACCATGGGTCTTTACAAGTGGAAGAGGGAGGCAGGAGAGTGAGCAAGTCATGCAGAGGAGATAGAACTCAGCCAGCTCTTGGTTGTTGTTGGCTTTGGAGTTTACAGGGGGCCCAGATGCAAGGAATTCAGATGAAGCTGGAAAAGGCAAGGAAACAGATTCTCCCCTAGAGACTCCAGAAAAACAGTACCCTGCTAACATCTTTGTTCTTTTTATTTTATTTTTTATTATTTATTTATTTATTTATTTATTTATTTATTTATTTATTTTGAGACAGTCTCATTTGGTCACCTAGGCTAGAATGCAGTGGCATTATGTAGACTCACTGCAACCTCCACCATGGGTTCAAGTGATTCTCCTGCCTCAGCTTCCCAAGCAGCTGGGACTACAGGTGCATGCCACCACATCTGGCTAATTTTTATGTTTTTAATAAAGACAGGGTTTCACAATGTTGACCAGCTGGTCTCAAACTCCTGACCTCAAGTGATCAGCCCACCTTGGCCTCCCAAAGTGCTGGAATTATAGGCATTAGTCACCATGCCCGGGCCCTCTTGACATCTTGATTTTACCCCAGGGAGATTCATGGTAGACTTTTGACTTCTAGAACTGTAAGGTAATAAATTTGTGCTTTTTAAATGACTAAGTTTATGAGGATTTGCCAAATCAACAATAGAGTGCTTTTTCGTGCCTTTTTTCTCGTCTATAATAAGAGAGCTCTCTGTGTCTCCTTCTGAAGGGAACTTCTGCTGTAAGAGGGAGTGCTTTTCACTGCAACCTCACTCCTCTCCTTTGCTGGTGTATGTACCAAAGTATAACCTTTCTGCACAAATGAAATGCCATGCAAGAAATAAAAAAGTTTGAGAACTAGCCCATTTGTCAGTAGGAGTCCAAAACTTTATACCAAGAATCCTAAATCCAATAACTAACAAGTGACTTGAGGCACTCATAACTTCATTATAAAAGGTTATTTGCATGACAAATTAATACTGTAGTAACAGTAGCTGCCAATGCTAAAGCTAAAGCAAGAACTTAAATGCCACAAACATGCAGATCATTGGCCTGGTTGATGGGACAGGGCAACTTTGGCCTTAAGTATTTTTTGGCAAATTAACATATTTGCATTTTTGCCTTAAGCTATTTAAATATTTTAGGATTCCATTATTTATAGAAAGCATAATGGGGGAATTCTCCAGAGTTACTAAAGGTTAAACCAGATAAAAAGTGAAAGTATCCAGAGAATAAAATAACTTTCTAGATATCTTGTGTACACATGTCCAACCAAAAAGGACAGTTTATTTCCACATATGGTAGGAATTTCAGATTCCTTCAGAAAATTTCAGATTAGCTGTTTATATTTAGGAGTCTTAACTAAGCTGTAGGTTATCACTTACAAAAAAATGTGAAATCAGGGTAAAAGAAAAATGTTATTTTTTACCCAAGAATAGAGTAGGTCCTCACTTCATTGCCTCACGAGATAAAATTGTAATTGTCTTTGACTTCAACGTTATCAGATATTGATAGCTGGGCCTTAATGGGAACACTTCATTTTGTTGTTCTAGATTAGTTGCTTTGATACAAAATGCTATACATTAGAATTTAATGTGATCTGCCTGAAATCTAGATGAAAACGGATTAAGGCAAAAGACAAGAATGAGAAAGAATTCCTGGTCAAAGGAGCTTGTTTCATTTTGGTGGCTGTCCCCATTTGGGCTCCCATAAATGTACTGCCAGGTCTATCGGGAGCAGAAACATTGAGCTTGGGCAGTCGATTAACCACAGCATCTCCAACACTCCGTGAATCATACTCCCATTACCCAACAAGGAAACACTGTCTAAGAAGGGCCCCTGGTGCTCTGCGCCTTCCCGTTCACTTACTTTCCTGCTCCACATCTGAAAGAAAGTTTAGATGAAATAACGCCCTTTTTTCCTACCAAGTACATTGTATGCAACCGTAAATCATCAAAGAACCACTGTCCAGACCTAGAACATATGTGGACATCACGAGAAATAAAAAAAGGAATATTCGATCATGTGTTGGATTTTTTTTAGGGTTAATATAAAGGCAGATGTCCAAAGTTAGGGATTCTTTCAATGTTTTCCCATTTCCACTTCTCTTGCTCCTACATTGGCTCTGTGTTTTATAAATCTTCTTTTTCATAATATAGATTCATTGACCTGCAGGATAATAGATTTATATATATATATGTATATATATAAATCTATTACATATATTTAATATGTATATATTGTACCTAACAGAGTTGGCTCCTTGCCTATATTTATCAAACATTCTTCCCCTGACTCTCATCAGTCCTTCCCCAAACAAGAAGTTTAACAAAAAGAGACTAGGGGCTTCTTTAGCTCACTTGTCCCTACCATCCCACAGGACCTGAATATGAGTCCTGTCCAGGAGCAGTGGTAAACTGGAACAGAGCAAATATAGTACCCGCAGTGAATGATGAAAGAGGATTGGGTCAGAATTGAAAACTCTAAATAACTGATGTAGCTTATACATTTATTACTTTAGCTTATCACAGTTATCCCAGAAGATGTGAAATAAAATCAGAGAAAAGAGAATTTTAAACAGACATTCACATGATAGTTCATACGGACATGCAGACTGCTGACCAGGCACAAAATTCTGGCAGGCAGGACTGGGATCAAGAGGAAACTGGCATTATTTAAGCAAGAACTGAACAGTGTATTCAGAAAAGAAAAAAAAAAATGAGTGGCCTAGGGAAAAGAGAGGCTTTGTTCTGACTAATCCTTTTTGTTCACCACACACCCAACCTGCTAGCAGTTTCAACATAATTTTACTAAATACAACATTCATCCTGCTTTCTGTATTCTATTGATTTACTTAATAAAAACAAACCTGCTTTGTGATTCTTAGCTACACAGAACTAACCAGAGGTCCCAGTCTTTTTAGAAGATATAGCGTGAATTCAGAATGTCAAATTTCTAAAACTTGATTGCTATCCACAAGATAGAAAAATCTCAATTTGTACTTGAATTTTTAAAAATTCATCATGATCACACAGCTATCAGAGAGGAATAAAGATAAAAAACACTAAAGTAACATGTAGAGGGCAGGAAAGAAAGCCCATCTGTTTTCAGTCCAGTAAGTGATGAATGTGCAACAGAGAGGCATGAACTAAAAGAGCTTTGACAAAAGAATTTTCCTTTTTCAAAGTTAAAAGAAAGTTTAGTTCCCTGTTAAATAATAGAATCTTCTTTTTCCAGTTGATTTTTTTTTTACTTCCATCTTTTATTTTAAGTTCAGGGGTACATGTGCAGGATGTGCAGGTTTGTTACATAGATAAACATGTGCCATGATGGTTTACTGTACAGATTATTCCATCACCCAGGTATTACGCACAGCATCCACTAGCTGTTCTTCCTGATGTTCTCCTTCCTGTCATCCCCCACCCTCCAACAGGCCCCATGTGTGTTATTCTCCCCCTCGTGACCATGTGTTCTCATCATTCAGGTCCCACTTATAAGTCAGCACATGTGGTATTTGGTTTTTGGTTCCTGCATTAGTTTGCTAAGGATAATGACCTCCAGCTTCATCCATGTTCATGCAAAGAACATGATCTCATTCCTTTTTAAGCCTGTATATTATTCTGTGGTATGCATTTACCACATCTTCTTTATTCAGTCTATCATTGATAGGCATTGTATTTATCTGGTCTCATGCTGTGAATAAAGACCCTAGGCTGGGTAATTTATAAAGAAAGAGGTTTAATTGACTCATAGTTCCACATGGCTGGGGAGGGCTCACAGTCATGGTGGAAGGTGAATGAGGAGCAAAGTTATGTCTTACATGGTAGCAGGCAAGAGAGCTTGTGCAGGATAACTCCCATTTATAAAACCATGAGATCTTGTGAGACTTCTTCACTACCATGAGAACAGTATGGCAGCAAATGCCCCCATAATTCAATTATCTCCATCTGTCCCAGCCCTTGACATGTGGGGATTATTACAATTCAAGGTGAGATTTGGGTGGGGACACAACCAAACCATCTCAGGCATTTAGGTTGATTCCATGTCTTTGCCATTGTGGCTAGTGCTGCAGTGAACACACATATGCATGTATCTTTATAATAGAATGATTTATATTCCTTTGGGTATATATCCAGTAATGGGATTGCTGGGCCAAATGGTATTTCTGCTGCTAGGTCTTTGGGAAATCGCCACACTGTCTTCCACAATGGTTGAACTAATTTACACTCCCACTAACGGTGTAAAACTGTTTCTTTTTCTCCACAACCTCGCCAGCATTTGTTTTTTGACTTTTTAATAATAGCCATTATGACTGACATTAGATGGTATTTCATTGCAGTTTTGATTTGCATTTCTCTAATGATCAGTGATGTTGAGCTGTTTTTCACATGATTGTTGACCACATGTGTGTCTTCCTTTGAGATGTCTCTGTTCATGTTCTTTGCTCACTTTTTAATGGGGTTGTTTAATTTTCTCTTTTTTTTTTTTTTTTTTTTGAGACGGAGTCTTGCTCTGTCACCCAGGCTGCAGTGCAGTGGCCGGATCTCAGCTCACTGCAAGCTCCGCCTCCCGGGTTCACGCCATTCTCCTGCCTCAGCCTCCCGAGCAGCTGGGACTACAGGCACCCGCCACCTCACCCGGCTAGTTTTTTGTATTTTTTTTAGTAGAGACGGAGTTTCACCGTGTTAGCCAGGATGGTCTTGATCTCCTGACCTCATGATCCGCCCGTCTCGGCCTTCCAAAGTGCTGGGATTACAGGCTTGAGCCACCGCGCCCAGCCTAGTTTTCTCTTATAAATTTAAGTTCTTTATAGATGCTGGATATTAGACCTTTGTCAGATGGATAAAGTGCAAAAAAACTTTCTCCCGCTCTGTAGGTTGTATCTACTCTGTTAATAGTTTGTTTTCCTGTGCAGAAGCCTTCTAGTTTAATTAGACCTCATTGGTCAATTTTTGCGTTTGTTGCAATTGTTTCTAGTATCTTGATCATGAAATTTTGCCTGTGCATATGTCCTGAATGGCATAGTCTAGGTTTTCTTCTATGGTTTTTATAGTTTTGGGGTTTAATTTAAGTCTTAATGCATCTTGAGTTGACTTTTGTATATGGTGTAAGGAAAGGATCCAATTTCAATTTTCTGCATATGGCTAACCAGTTCTCCCAGTATAATTTATCAAATAGGGAATCTTTTCTCCACTGCTTTTGTCAGGTGTGTCAAAGATCAGATAGTTGTAAGCGTGTGGCCTTATTTGTGGGTTCTCTATTGTATTCCATTGGTCTATGTGTCTGCTCTTGTACTTGTACAATGCTGTTTTGGTTACTGTAGCCTTGTAGTATAGTTTGAAGTTGGGTAACGTGATGCCTCCAGCTTTTTCCTTTTTGCTTAGGGATTGCCTTGGTTATTTTGGCTCTTTTCTGGTCCTATGAATTTTAAAATAGTTTTTCTAATTCTGTGAAGCATGTCAATGGTAGTTTAATGGGAGTAGCATTGAATCTATAAATTGCTTTGGGTAGTGTGGCCATTTTCATGATATTGATTCTATCCATGAGCATGGAATGTTTTTCCATTTGTTTGTGTCATCTCAGATTTCTTTGAACAATGGTTTGTAGTTCTTCTTAAAAAGGTCCTTCATTTCTCTTGTTAGCTGTTTTCCTAGGTATTTTATTCTTTTTGTGGCAATTGTGAATGGGAGTTCATTTGTGATCTGGCTCTCAGCTTGCCTGTTGTTTGTGTATAGGAATGCTAGCAATTTTTGCTCATTGATTTTGTATCCTCAGACTTTGCTGAAGTTGCTTATCAGCTTAAGAAGCTTTTGATCTGAGACAATGGGATATTCTAGGCATAGGATCATGTCATCTGCAAACAGGGATAGTTTGACTTCCTCTCTTCCTATTTGAATACACTTTATTTCTTTCTCTTGCCTGATTGCCTGGTCCAGAACTTCCAATACTATGTTGAATAGTAGCGGTGAGAGAGGGCAAACTTGACTTGTGCCAGTTTTCAAAGGGAATGCTTCCCCTTGAAAGGTTTTGCCCATTCACTATGGACTATGGGTTTGTCATATATGTCTCTTATTATTTTGAGGTATGTACCTTCAAGATCTAGTTTATTTAGAGTTTTTAATATGAAGAGAAGTTAATTTTTATCAAAGGCCTTTTCTGCATCTATTGAGATAATCATGTGGTTTTTGTCTTTAGTTCTGTTTATGTGATGAATTACATTTATTGTTTTGTGTATGTTGAACCAGCTTGCATCTCAGAGATGAAGCCAACTTGATCATGGTGGATAAACTTTTTGATGTGCTACCGGATTCAGTTTGCCAGTATTTTGTTGAGGATTTTTGCATTGATGTTTATCCAGGATAATGGCCCAAAGTTTCCTTTTTTTGTCGTATGTCTGCCACGTTTTGGTATCAGAATAATGCTGGCCTAATAGAATAAGTTAGGGAACAGTCCCTCCTTTTCAATTTTTTGGAATAGTTTCAGTTGGAGTGGTACCAGCTATTCTCGGTACCTCTGGTAGAATTCAGATGTGAGTCCAACTGGTCCTGGGGTCCTGGGCTTTTTTTTTTTTTTTGATTGGTAGGCTATTTATTACTGTTTCAATTTCAGAACTCTCTATTGGTCTATTCAGGGATTCAATTTCTTCCCGATTCAGTCTTTGGAGGGCGTATGTGCCGGGAAAGTATCCATTTCTTCTAGATTTTCTAGTTTATGTGCACAGAGGTGTTTATAGTTTTCTCTGATGGTTGTTTGTATGTCTGTAGGGTCAGTGGTAATATCCCCCTTATCATTTCTAATTGTGTTTATTTGAATCTTCTTTATGTTTTCTTTATTAGTCTAGCTATCAGTCTATGTATTTTATTACTTTTCTCCAGCAAAAGCAGCTCCTGGATTCGTTGATTTTTGAAGGGCTTTTCATGTCTCTCCTTCAATTCAGCTCTGATGTTGGTTATTTCTGCTAGCTTTCAGGTTTGTGTGCTCTTGGTTCTCTAGTTCTTTTAACTGTGATGTTAGGTTGTTAACTTGAGATCTTTCTAGCTTTTTGGTTTGGGTATTTAGTGAGTAAATTTCTCTCTTAACTGCTTTAGCTGCATCCCACACATGCTGGTACATTGTATCTTTGCTCTCATTAGTTTCAAAGAACTTCTTGATTTCTGCAATGATTTCATTATTTACCCAAAAGTCATCCAGGGGCAGGTTGTTCAATTTCAGTGTAGTTGTATGGTTTTCTGTGAATTTCTTAATTTTGAGTTCTAATTTGATTGTGCTGTGGTCCAAGAGACTGTTAGGATTTCAGCTCTTTTGCATTTGCTGAGAAGTGTATTACTTCTGATTATGTGATCAATTTTAGAGTAAGTGCCATGTGGTGATGAGAAGAATACATCTGTTGTTTTGGGGTGGAGAGTTCCATAGTTATCTATAAGGTCAACTTGATCCAGACCTGAGTTCAGGCACTGAATATCTTTGTCAATGTTCTGTCTCAGTTATCTGCCTAATATTGTCAGTGAGGTGTTAAAGTCTCTCACTATTATTGTGTGGGAGTCTAAGTTTCTTTTAAAATCTCTAAGAACTTTCTTTATGAATCTGGGTGCTCCTGTACTGGGTGTGTATATATTTAAGATAGTTAGCGTTTCTTGTTGAATTGAAACCTTTACCATTATGTAATGCCCTTTTTGTCCTTTTGATCTTTGTTAAAGTCTGTCTTATCAGAAACTTGGATTGCAATTCCTGCTTTCTTCTGTTCTCCATTTGCTTGATAAATTTTCCTCTATCCTTTTATTTTGATCCTCTGTGAGGCTTAAGATCCATATAGATAGATCTTGATTCTTTATCCAGCTTGCCATTCTGTGTCTTTTAATGGGGGCATGTAGCTCATTTACATTTAATGTTAGTATTGTTTTGTGTGGATTTGATCCTGTCATCATGATGCTAGCTGATTATTTTGCAGACTAGTTTATGTGGTTACTCCATAGTGTCACTAGTCTGTGTACTTCAGTGTGCTTTCATAATAGCTGGTGACAGTTTTTCTTTCCATATTTAGTGCTTCCTTCAGAAGCTCTTGTAAGGCAGAGATTTAACATCCCACTGACAACACTAGGCAGATCATTGAGACAGCATTTGCCTGCCTCAGCATTTGCCTGTCTGAAAAGTATCTTATTTCTCCTTCACTTATAAAGCTTAGTTTGGCTGGATATGAAATTCTGGGTTGGAAATTCTTTTCTTTGTTTTTTTTTTTTTTTTTCGTCTGTTTTGTTTTGTTTTCAGTACAAACTTAGGGCTCTTTATTCAGGCAATAAAGTAAGGTAGAGTAAAGTGGGAGGGCTACACCATCACCATGGCAACAGAAAGTCTTAAAAATGTAAAATCCCTCAACTTCTGTTGGACAGACTCTTCCTAGCTCAGAAGAAACACATTTTAACTGGCTGAGAACAAGGCCAGGCAGCCTGGCCACGGTGTGAAAGAGTGGCTGGACACGCAGCCTCTGGTCAGGCCTGGAAGTGCTCAGTGACAACTTCCATCAGCTCCTGCTTCTTCAGCCCATTCTTCAGCCCGTGTGCCTCTTTCAGCATGGGCACAGTGAACTTGCCCAGCGTGCCCTCGCAGATATCGGCCTTCAGCTCCTCTTCTGAATAGTTCACCTTGGGCCTTTTGCTTCCAAAAATCTTCATTATTGTGTTTTCTCTTGGTAAATTTCCCTTCAGGATTGCAATCTGGTGGGTAAACAAGCTCCTTAAACTCAGCCACCAGGGAGCGCAGTCTTTTAATCATTGCTTCAACCTTGAGCAATGTCAGGTCCACTGCTTGTTCAGCCTCCATCAAATCCAAGGTCAAGGCCTCCAGGTTCCTGAAGTGCTGCTGCAGCCCGGGGTTCTCAAAGTTGTCACTTCTGTATGTGAAGCGGAGCTTCTGAATGATAGCCTTCATCTTGTCCACCTGCTCTGGAGTTGCTATGACTTTTTCAGTAAAGGACATCTTCTTTTTATCATCAGCAAAGGATAAAAAGACAAGCTGGAATCCTGGAGGAGTCACCTGAATTTTCTGGTCCTCCATCCTCTTCCTGTGGCACTAAAGCCACAAAATAAGGAGAGATGTTCCTGTGGGGTGTGTATCTGCGCAATGCTACAACCTCCTTCTCCAGACACCTTATGTGCAGGGCACTAAACAGGGTTTAGCTCCCAATCACCAGCAACTCCTTGGGGCACATGAACAGGGATGGCCTCAAGTGATTGTGCTTCTTCAGCATTACCAAGGGTTTGAAACCCATGAGCATTAAACCTGGATCATCAAACTGTTTTAGCTCTTCTGTTTCCTCTTTCTCCATTATAATCTGAGACTCCCATAGATCTGAGATCTCATGGTATTGCTAGGCAGAAGCAAACTGCCTGTATTTGTGTTAAGTGTCTGGGTCTTGATTTTCACTGGTTTATTTTTTTCCCAATAGAGCTTTACTAGAGAAGGCTTGAGAGCATTCTGGACCAGATTATAAATGCCCAGAGATCACTATATCTTTGATGAGCTTCAGCTTTAACCTGCTGAGTGCTTGCTTCCTAGTCTCCTTGGTGTGAACCTTCTGCAACAGGTCTTTTAGCTTGCTGGATTCCTCAAAGTGAACCCTGAGGTCCTCATCCTCTGCTATGCTGGTGATATCTCTATAGAACAAGGATATGTCAAAGCACCCCGGTTTCTTCAGGTGCATCAAGTGAAGGAAGATGCCTGTATCTCGGAGATCACTGGCTTTGGTCCTGGCCTGGCTGGCTTTGGCACTGTCATTGCCATGGAGGTTGTCTTCATTGGTGAACAGCATGATCTTCTTATGACTCATCATGAACTGGACATCACTAAAGAGGTTGGCACAGACCCACAGCACTTCACTGAATGAGTCATCAGATCTGTAGTCCCTCAAGTCTTGGAAACATGTTTGTTCCTGCTGCCCCTTAAACTGATCAAACTCTAGAATTCATTTTGCACCTGGATTCTCCAACTCCTGTAAGACATAAATATTTCACTGAACCTTTGTCTTTCTCTGTACCATAGAACACCACTGCCAAGAGATCTCAATCACTGTTTATGATCTTACTGGTGTACACACTTTGCATACACTGGATGCTCATGTCAAAGGGAGTCAACTCATCTTCACTCTGGGATTCAAACATAGCCCTGGAAGCATCAGCCACAAAAACCAAACTATCTCTTCCTGAATACTTATAGTCTCCACTTGCTTCAAGGTTCTCTTCTTGTTCTTCTTTGCTTCTTCATCGCCTTCAGTTTTGTAATGTGACTCCCACCTTTACATGTTGGCTGCTTCTCACTTTTGTGCAGGGAAGCGACCAACTTGGACCAGAAATTCTTTCCTTTAAGAATGTTGAATATTGACCCCCAATCTCTTCTGGCTGTAGAGTGTCTTCTGAGAGTTTCACTGTTATTCTCATGGGCCTCCCTTTGCAGGTGACCTTGCCTTTCTCTTTGGCTGCCCTTAACATTTTTTGTTTCATTTTGACCTTAGAGAATCTGATGATTATGTATCTTGGGAATAAGCTTTTCATGGAGTATCTTACTGGAGTTCTCTGCATTTCTTGAATTTGAATGTTGACCTGTGTTGCCAGGTTGAAGAAGTTCTCCTGGATGATATCCTGAAGTATATTTTCCATATTGGTTCCATTCTCCCCGTCTCTTTCACGAACCCCAATCAGTCATAGATTTGGTCTCTTTACACAATCCCATAGTTCTTGGAGGTTTTGTTCATTCCTTTACAGTCTTTTTTATCTATTCTTTTCTGCCAGTCTTATTTCAGAAAGACAGTCTTCAAGCTCTGAAATTCTTTCCTCCACTTGGTCTATTCTGCTATTAATACTTGTGATTGCACTGTGAAGTTCTTATATTGTGTGTTCCAGTTCTATCATGCTCCTCTCTAAACTGGCTATTTTGACTGTCAGCTTCTGTATTGTCTTATTATGACTTTTAGATTCTTTGTGTTGGGTTACACACGCTCCTTTAGCTCAGAGATGTTCATTTTTATCTACATTCTGAAGCCTACTTCTGTCATTTCAGCATTCAGCCTTAGCCCTATTTTAAGCCCTTGCTGCAGAAGCACTGTAGTCATTTAGAAGAAAGGAGGCACTCTGGTTTTTTGAGTTTTTGACATTTTTTAGTTGATTCTTTCTCATCTTTGTGGGCTTATCTACCTTTGATCTTTGAGGTTGCTAATAACTAGATGGGATTCTCATAGGGATTTTTTCTTGTTGTTGTTTTCTGTTTTGTTTTCTTTTGTTTTTCTTTTAACAGTCTGACTGCTGTTCCATAGGGCTGCTGTGGTTTGCTGGGGGTCTGCTCCAGACCCTAGTTATCTTGGTTTTTCCTGTACCTGGAGGTATCACCAGTGAAGTCTGAGAAACAGCAAAGATGGCAGCCTGCCCCTTCCTCTGGAAGCTCCATCCCAGGGGGTTACTGACCTGTTGCTAGGCCAAACACACTTGTAAGAGGTGCCTGAAGATCTTGTTTGGGAGGTCTCACCCAGTCAGGAGAAATGTGATCTAGTACCTGCTTAAAGAAGCAGTCTGGCTGCTTTTCAATAGAGCAGCATGCTGTGTTGGGGATCTCTTCATCCTCCAATCAGACTGGGAACCCCAAGGCCCACAGGCTGGACTGGCTAAGATGCTTGAACAGCCAAGGTAGTGGCATGCCCCACCCCCAGGGCACTGCATCCCAGGGAGAGATAAGAGCTCTGGCCATACTGTATGTGCAGGTTGAGGTAGCTGGAGGCCCAGCTGGAAGTTCTCACCCAGTGAGGGGGAATGGATTGAGGTCCCGCTTACAGAAGCAATCTGGCCACATTCTGGCAAAGCAGCTATGCTGCACTGGGGAAACTCTTCCTCATCCAGACCATTTGGACGTTCCAAAGTCCACAGGCTGAAACAGCTGAGTCAACCAAACAGCAGAGATGGCAGCCTGCCCCTCCCCTCAGGGCCCCATTTCTTCTCAGGCAGGCACCCTGTTGCTGCAGGCTGGCTGAAATTCCAAGCCAGTATGTCTTGTCTTGTGAGGTGCCATAGAAGTGGGACCCACAGACCAATACTGCTTCGCTCCTTGGATTCAGCCCCCTTCCTAGGGGTATATACGGACACCATGCATTGCCTGGGCTGCAGACACCTTTGTTGGGGATCCCAGGACTGGAGTATGTAAAGTCCTGGATCTTGGTGCATGCCTGAGCAGCTTCACTGCCAAGACTCCACACAGCTCTGTGTGTTGGACCCAAGGCCCTGGTGGTGTGGGCTCATGAGGGGATCTCCTGATTCGCAGGTTGCAAAGATCCGTGGGAGAAGCATGGTTTCCCAGAGTTGCACAATCACTCACTGCTTCCCTTGGCTGGGGGTGGGGATTCCCTTGGCTCTGTGTCACACCCAGGTGGGCCATCACCCTACCCTGCTTTTCTTCATTCTCCATGATTCGGGTTGTTTCCCTGATCAATCCCAATGTGGGTAGCTTGATAATTCAGTTGAAGGTGCTGTATCCACTCACCCCAGTTCATAACCAAGTCTTATCACTTGTTAATCTCCTAAGTAACCCAGATGTATCTACTTTATTCTACTTTGACCACCACAACCTTAGGCCAAGCTGTCATCATCTTGTCTGGGCTCCTGCACCAGCCATCCTATCTATTCTTAGTAACCCAGTTAACTTTTTCTGTACTCTTACTTCAAGTGAACAACAAAAAAAAAACCTTCATAGAAGTAACCTAGTTACATTTAACCAAATTAAATAAAAAGCATTTTAACCAAAACCAAATAATTATATACATATATGTGTGTGTGTGCTTAAATTGCTTCAAAGATAATGAGCTCTTATGTTGCTATAGTTCCCTATATTCTTTATAGTAAATCCTACAAGATTTGCTCACTTTTTGCTACCAACCCCCAGTACTAAATAAGCTATTTGTGGATCTCACTCTACTAGATTTTCATATAGAGGATAGTGTATGTGTCATAGGCAGTGGTCATAGATATTGCTTCCAATGTTGCTGATTTCAGTAGCAAAAAGAAGATACAGCCCAGTAAATGGAAGGGCAAAGGAGAATGAAATTTTTAATAGCTTTGCTCTCTTAGTGCTTTGTCTGTAAGAATCACTGTTGCAGTTGACATTTGTTGCCATTTTGCTTTTTCATTTTGAATTGTGGAGCCAGACTGTGTCTCTGTGTTGAGGGGAGGAGAAGGAATGACCTCAGAAATGTCAGAATTATTACTAATGGCAGCCTTTAAGCTTGGATAGGTGGGCAATAGTGCTTGATCAATCTGCTTAAATGCTGACTGTAGAGAAGGGACCTGAAACAATAATGGGAAGCTATTTAAAATTTGGAAGAGGCAAAATATGTGATAGGAAAGATGTGGCTTATTTTCAAGTACAGGCCATGTGGTATGGTAGCAGCAGATGCCTACGGAATAAGTGCAGCGTCTCAGCAGGGCTAAATGTAACCTCACATCTCTCATTTCCTACTTGTGACATTGGGCAGGGTCCACAATCCCTCTGAGCCATCACCTTTCTTGCATGTAAAATGAAATCATACCACCCACTCAAGGGGCTGTTGAGAAGATTAATGAGATTGTGTATATAAAATTCCAGCCATCATAGATGCCAGTTTGCTTTTTTCTCCTTTGCTTCTGTTTTAACATTGCAGATAATTTACACTAACAGGTGATCAAGGACTAGACCTAGACTCCTTCCGAGAGGCCAGCCCACCCCACAGATCTTGAAGAGAGAGTGTAATTCACTGCAGAGGACTTGCTCCCACTTATTCTTGCTAAACAAGTTCCTGGAGAGGTTTGAATAGACATTGGAGACAATCAGTGGTACTTGTCCTTATGCAATGCTGTCAGATGAATTTTTCTATCTGATGAAGATTGATCCGAGGCCAGCTTCTTGACCTCAGGTTGCAAGTGGTGACTAGGAGCAGTTGTTCATGACAACTTGTGTTCTTGCACATGGCTCACAACGAAGGGTAAAACAGCCTCCAGACTGTTTATCCCAGAAATAAATATAGGTATTTCTACTCAGACTAATTTTTCTCTAAGGGGACACTGGAGCTTTTCTGGGACTGAGCCACCCATCTGGCTTCATTTCAGGAAAGGCAGAAGGCCTTATGCTGAATGCTTACTCAAGACCTAAGACAGCCGAGGCAAATAGACTTAACGTGCTTGACAACTAATCTACTAGTGGTGACTGCCTCGCTAGATGGCTGTAGAATTCCCAGTCCTCTTCTGGGCTCAGCATAAATTGTGTGACTCGATCAGTGATGATGTCTCCCATACGTACTGTGGAGGGTTGTCAAGGCACACATGACAGAATTGGAAACCTCATTATCTGGGGATCCTCAAAGTTCTACTTTAGTTCAATAAGGACACTGACTGTTATTCAAGAACTGGTCTTAGCCACACACACAAACCATAGTGTCATGACTGAGTAACTCCTTGAGCTGGGTTACAACACCATGAACACAATATACAAAAACAACCTCAATTTTTTATCAGCGTCTCAAAAGCTTCCAGACCCACTAATAATTTTGAATGTCACTAGGGATATGTGTTCTGTATACTATCTAGTCCCTCACAACCTGGTGATTCTGGGAACTCAGGGACTTTCCTAGCATCACTTGAAATCACTGACAGCCAAGGCTAACCCTCGTGCTTTTATCATCACTTCCAGCAGCCTCCCTCAGGTAGGAACACACTGGAGTACAAAAGAAAACAAAATGTGCTGTTACTGACAGAAATCCCAGGACTTTGAAATATTTAGACTTTTTAAGCCCAAAGACCACCTGTCTTCTAGCCTGCTGCCTGAGCTATTGATCTTCTGCCAGGTACATGTATTCATGATCAGTCAAAGATGTCATCCCATGGAGAATTTAATGAAAGAAATCTACAGAAGGGCTCCATCTACCCATCTATTGTTTTTCCTCCTTGTCCAGAGGAGAAGCAAGGATGCACATCTGTGCAGCGAGCACCAGGTGTTAAATAAAATCATTATTTAAAACCAATACCTTCCCATGGACTCCAGGATTGCAGTATTAGCACAAGTGAACTATAATTTACACCAAACAAGGATTCCTGAAAAACATAACTAGCCAGAATCATGAAAAGTGATAAAAGATCTTTTTATTATGGCCACATTGAGTACATATTAGACTGCTCAGACGTTTCTGATCATGATTCCATTAGGCTATTACATAATCTGAATGTTGGCTGATATTGTTATTCTTGTTCTCCTGACTCATCAAAAACTATACAGTGCCAGCCCCACCATGAAGACATCAACCTGATACCCATGTCAGAAAGTATGTGTTTCACTTTACCTTGGCAGAATCTTGGGACACAGAGGTCTGTCTGTGTCCTTTGAACAAGTGGAGTTCTGGATTGGAAACAACCCCAGTTCTCCATCTCGCCCACCTGTCTCTAATTCTATACTTTTCACATGTTTTTAATCTGGTAACTCTTTTTGCTTTGTCTTTCAAGTGAAATTTTACCAAGAATCCGTTTGTCGTTGTTGTTTTTGTTTTCCAGTACTGCCATAACAAAGTACTACAAATTAGGTGGCCTAAACAACAGAAATGTATTGTCTCACAGTTCTGGAGGACAGCAGTCTGAGATCAAGGTGTTGGAGGACTAATTCCTCTGGAGGGCTGTGAGGGAGAATTTGTTCCATGGCTTTCTCTTAGTTTCTGTGGTTTGTCAGCAATCTTTGGCTTTTCTCGGTTTGTGAAATCATCACCCTATCTCTGTCTTGTAGATTCTATGGTGTACTCTGTGTGTCTGTGTGTGTGTCCATCTCTGTGCTCAAATTGCTCCTTTTTCTAAGGAGTCTAGACATGTTGGATTGGGATCCTTCCTAATGACCTCACTTTCATTCGATGTTCTACAAAGACCCTCTTTCATAAGCACCAGAGGTTCGGACTTCAATATTTCAAGGGGAACACACTTCAACCCATAACAAATCTCTATTATAAAACATAAAAGCGAAGCTGTTTCCCTTAAAATGGGATGGGAAACTAAAGCCCTTTCTCTCTCTTTCATTCGTCCCCCTTTTTCTCTCTTGACATTTCTCTAAAATGCTCTGGGCTACTTAAAACATAGTTTTTAAAATCACCTCTCCAATAAAAATAATATGCAACAATAAAATATTTTAGCAGTTGTCAGAGGTCTAGTATGAGTTAAGTCTTGCATTTACCAATTTAATATCAACTCCAGTTTTAAGGAACCAGTCTTGTGACTTATTGCACTGCAGAGGGCAACTCCTTTAAGAGAGCACAGGAAGGCTGTTAGGGCCCCAGGTGGGGCAGGGTGGGGGGTGGGGTTTGTAAGGGAACTCTCTCTGAGGATTGTCTCTGTTGAATCTGACTGTATCACTGGAGAGAACAAGGTTTTATCCATCAAACTCTCAGCGACAACTCATAAAGTGTTGGTGTCACTTCCTTGGGGAAGCCAAACCTCCTGTGGGCCATTAGCACAGACCATCAGAACCTCAGTGAGATGCATGGGTGAGCCAAGAACAGATTTATTTACTGGTTCTCTTCTTTCCTCATGCTGCCAGATCCAGTACCTTCCCAATTACAAAGCCAGAAAGTCAATTCCAAACTCCCTGCATTTTAATTCCTGAAGAACTCAGCTATTCAGTTGCCTGTTACATACACAGAATTTGTCGATCTTGAAAACTGGCAAGACTGCAAAGTATATTGTTCACCTTGGAGCAGCAAAAATCAGGTAGGGAAAACCTGTTAGCTCCAGAAGAGCACCCATTATCAAGGAGGCCCCCACACTCCCAGTGTCCCTCTCCTTCACAGTCACATCCTGTGTCTGTATTGCTCTTCAGGCACACTGGTTTCTATTAATTTCTTCATGAAAGCACTGGGGAAGTATCCTTATTTTGTGACTCTTGAGAAATCTGTATTAATGCCATTAACAAGGATAGACCAGAAGGGTTCTTCTACCAGAATCCCAGAACACAATCACAAATACCTTTCCAAACGCTTTGCAATCCATCCCAATCATATTAGCAGATAAACTGATTGTCCCATAAGTTCTGCTTTAATGAGGCATATGTCTTCCTAAGAAATAATGCAGTAAAAGCCACAAGACTTATGGGAAAAATGGGTCAGGGGAACAACACTCAAATACTTCATCGGTAACATATTTAAAAATAGAGATCTATTAAAATGATGCAACATATTTATACATATTAGATGGTTAAGAAGTACATATATACTACAATAAATGGGGCATTTTACTTTGAAAAGGATCTGCAGTTTACATGTGGAAATTCGCAACAGAAGGATTGCAGCCTATGAGTTACCGTGAAATAGAAGAAAAGTTGTCTGAAATTTGATGGAAAATTGTTCCCTAATATTTCCCAAATTGTTATGTTCAGGTTGTTTCCTAATATATCAATCATATTGGGACAAATTCACGTTTCAAAGCAAGCATGCTAGCAGAACTGATGGCACTTGAAGCCGTATCTTTAATTTACACCATCATCAGAGAAAAAATCAGAACAGCTTTTCAAGCACTCCCAGCTTCTACCTTCAGATGTCCCTTTCCATATTAATCTTCATTTCCATCCTTATTTTCAGCACCTGGTGCCCTCTGCCCCGCCCCCCTCCCCACCCACCATTCTAAGGCCAGGAAGCAAACCATCTGAGAGATGCAAAGTAACTAACGGTAAACTGTAGAAAAGTCCTCGGAGTGGAAACTGGATTTGGTTCTCCACTTTGTACATACATTTGACTAGCTGGCTACAAAGTTGGTAGCAGAACAACTTCATCAAACTTTTGCAGGGGTTTCAAAAATTATTAGGTTCATTTCTGGGCTGCCTCCGAAGAAAAGAAACATGCTTGAGATGTTGTTCTGAGCTACTCTCCTCAAAGCTCTCTGGAATATGTACCTTGGGTTTCTGCTCACTTGCATCTTGATCTTCCCTCTTTTTCTGGAACAAGGCTAATATCCCTGTCTCTTCCTTGCTCATCCTTTGCACTCTGCTCCTGACAATGTAGAATGTACCTCTCTCCGTAGCCTTGCTGGGAGCCAGGCCAGGCCACACCCCAGCATATCTTGTTGACTTTGTCAAAGTTCCATTTTCACAATGCATCTGCTGGAATGCCAGTCCTTCTTGCCTCACAATTAACTCAAATTATTTGCTCTTCTACTCCACCCAAAAGTGCATCTGCCTAGGTGAACCAACAGTACGATGACTGAATGGGACATTTCTTTTTGGTCATGATTCTGCAAGAAGTTCAATTTTTCAGCGTGCATCATTTTCAGAATATTGTGGGAACTCACTGCATTATTTGAATTGAGTCAACTTAGTAATTGCCTTGTAAAAGAAATGGCATATTCATTCTTTCCAAATAATATAACTGTAATGCTATTTTGTAATTTCTGATTATATTAAGATATTAGCATATTTGTTGCAAATAAACTAGAGTGCTATTTTTATTAGTAGTTTGGCTTTAATTAATGTTTGGTAGTATGAATAATTTTAGAATTAAACCATGAACAGGTTTGAATCAGCAGCCTAATCTTCACATTCTAAAATAACTTTAAATGAATGAGTGCATAAAGAAGGCAGATTCATCTTGATGGGTATGAAGGAGCTGACATAGGCACTTTCTTTGTTTGTTCTTTAGTGTCACATGTGAAAGAAATTGACTCTCTTGATACCCATATGGTGCATTTAGGGCTCCAATTGTTTTCTTGCATTATAAATCTGTACTTGTCCTAACTAAATTTCTACTTTCACCATATTTTATTTACAACAATCTGCCTGAGCTGAGGTTCAGTTTGGCTATTGAGACTGATTGCCAAAAAGTGAATTTGCCACCAGAAATTCAATTATAAAAACAATATTAATAAAACTAGACAGCTGCCCCTCTGTATTTTAAAGCAGTAAAAACATGATTTGGCTTCTCATTTACATGGCAGATCCGATTCATCATGTTAACATAGTTTAACAGAAGAAGAAATATTTCACATCGATAGCAGTGTGCAAAGCAGTCACTTCTATAAGAACATAGTAATTTTTTTAAAAAGAAAATATAATATGGAATCAATGAATGGAATCATAACAATGACATTTACAGTATCACATAGAAAATTATGATTCTTTGTAAGTAAAACAAAGTGAAAATTAAAATGGACTTATATTTAAAATTAAAAAGATTAAAGAAACTGGCTTCTTGGAAAGAGCATCATACATTTAAAAACTAAAATAAAGAGTGCAATTAAAAATAATTCAAAACATTTTCAGGGACAAAAAAAGGAAATATTTAACATTTATTTTAATACCTGAGTTTTCCTTCCTTCATGAAGAGTGCTGAAAATCATTAAAAAAATTTTAGTTCTAAATAAAATAGATTCAAGAGTTTTTAAAGTTCACTGAAAATTGCTTTGGAATTGGAGAAAATAACATTTAATGATTTATAGCTTTTAGAAGAGATAGGATACAAGTCAATGACTTGAAGAAATGGAAAGAATGAAGACTCAGGAAATAACACAGAGAGTGAAAAAGATAAGAATATTCCACAGAGAAGTTAGAAAATATAAGTGTAGTTTTGAGGGCTCTGATTAGGAAAAACGGCATTAGTTTTTGTTTTTTACAAAAACTCTAAAAGGAGCTTAAAATGGTTTATTTTTCCATAATGCAGGAGTGATAAGACGCAGTTTTAAGTGTTTTAAGTGTCTGTGTGTGTGTATGTGTATGCATATATGTGTGTGCATGTATATGCATATATATTTTGGTATGTAACCACACGTGTGCATGCAAGGATGTGCCTGGGTATGCATGTGCATATTTATGTGTGTAAACACTATGGTGACTCTAAATGCTTTGATCCTCTGTATCATATATCTCTCAAGTTAAGAAAAGGGTATTCGCCGTCCTGCTCATTGGAAGGTGCAGCTGAGGTGACGTTTTCTTCTATTATTTTCCTTTCAGCTTCTTGCTCCAATTCTTCTATCTCCTGCAGGCGTTTTTCCAATAACTCAGCCTGCCTCTTCTGTTTATTTTTCAGTTTTTTCTTTTTGTTTTTAGATATTTTTCCCATAGGTTTCTTCTGCGGAGCCATACTCACTGCAAACCCTGAAGGAGGTGGAAGACCTGCTTTCTGCCACTCAGTGGTCTCAGCTGCCGTTCTTCTCACATATGCATCATCCATACACATCAAGATGTTTTGCGGCTTTATGTCAGTATGAATAATCTTGGTCTTATTGTGTAAATAATCTAACCCTTGAAGGAACCGTCGAATGATTCTCTTCACACAACGTACTGGGAGGCCTTGATAGTTGGACTTGATGATCCACTTGAGGAGATGGTGGCCAAGCACTTCAAAGACCATGCACACGTGTATCCCATTCACGCCTGAAATCTTGAAGCCGTCAATGAGCTGGATCACCATGTCTTTGGGTCACTGGGATCACTTTCCTGAACACATTTGAGCAATTTTATTTCATCCTAGGCTGTGTCTGTATAATGCTGAGCACTTTTGACAACTTTCATTGCAACAAATCTTTTCCCCTACATATCCCAACACAGCCAGACAGTAGAGAAGTGCCCCCGACCAAGTTTTCTAATAACATGATACCGGCCATTGACGAGGCCTGCAATTTTCACTGGATGATAGCCACCTTTGCAGTAGTCCGTAGGGTCCTCTTGCTCCTCATCATCTGATCCAGGATCTCCTCCTTTGGCTCTGGTGGTGTGGGGTCTGCCAAAGGTGGCGGTGGCGGTGGCGGTGGCGGTGGCGGTGGTGCTGGTGGCGGGGAAGGAGGAGGAACTAAAGGAGCTTTCTGTTGAGGCTCCGGATTTTTTGGGTGCTTCTCTCTTTTCGGCCTCCGCTTTTGGGCCTAAATGGGAAACGCTATCCTGGAGTTCATTCCAACGCGGCGGAAGCGGGTCTAGGGGCTTTGAGAAGGAGGCAGCTAAGCGTGCGGGTGAGGAGACCAGCCGGGCTGTGGCTTCCACTTGCTCAAACGGCCGGGAGGAGGTAAGAACTGCGCCTGCGCCGCCGCCGCGGCCGCTCTGGCAGATGGCGAATACTGCCCAGAGGTGAAACGAAAAACAACAGGATTAGAGGCGGCGGCCGAGGCAGAGACCGCAAAGGGAAATAGTGAAGCTGAGGACCAGGAAGAGAAAGAAGACGCTGAGAAAGAAAACATTGAAAAAGAAGAAGATGATGTAGATCAGCAACTTGCGAATATAGACCCGAGGTGGATAGAATCACCTAAAACCAATGGCCATCTTGAAAATGGCCCATTCTTACTGGAGCAGCAACTGGACGATGAAGAGGATAATGAAGAAGACTGCCCAAATCCTGAGGAATATAATCTTGATGAGCCAAATGCAGAAAGTGATTACACATATAGCAGCTCCTATGAACAATTCAACAGTGAATTGCCAAATGAACGGCATAAAATTCCTGAGTCACAGTTTCCAGAGTTTTCCTCCTCGTTGTTCTCTGGAGCCTTAGAACCTGTAGCCTGCGGCTCTGTGCTTTCTGAGGGATCACCACTTACTGAGCAAAGGGAAAGCAGTCCGTCCCATGACAAAAGCAGGACGGTTTCAGCCTCCAGTACCGGGGATTTGCCAAAAGCAAAAACCCGGGAGGCTGACTTGTTGGTGAACCCCCTGGATCCAAGGAATGCTGATAAAATTAGAGTAGAAATTGCTGACCTGGGAAATGCTTGTTGGGTACATAAACACTTCACGGAAGACATCCAGATGCGTCAGTACCCTTCCATAGAGGTTTTAATAGGAACGGGATACAGCACCCCTGCGGACATGTGGAGCACGGCATGTATGGCATTTGAGCTGGCAACGGGCGATTATTTGTTTGAACCACATTCTGGGGAAGACTATTCCAGAGACGAAGATCACATAGCATTGATCATTGAACTGCTGGGGAAAGTCCCTCGAAAATACGCTATGTTGGGGAAATGTTTCAAGGAGTTTTTCACCAGAAAAGGAGGACTGCGACATGACCAAGCCGAAGCCCTGATGCCCTTTTGATGTACTTATGGAGAAGTATGGCTGGCCCCATGAAGACACTGCACAGTTTACAGATTTCCTGATCCCGACGTTAGAAATGGTTCCCGAAAAAACGAGTCTCAGCTGGCTAACGCCTTCGGCATCCTTGGTTGAATTCTTAGCAAATTCTACCAATATTGCATTCTGAGCTAGCAAATGTTCCCAGCGCATTGGACCTAAACGGTTACTCTCATTCTTTAACAGGATTGCAGGTGAGCTGGCTTCATCCTCAGACCTTTATTTTGCTTTGAAGTGCTGTTGTTTGACATTTTGCTTTTTGTGCACTGTGATCCTGGGGAAGGGTAGTCTTTTGTCTTCACCTTAGTAGTTTACTGACCATTTTCTTCTGGAAACAATAACATGTCTGTAAGCATTGTTTCTTCTGTTGTGTGACATTCAAATGTGTGTGTGTGTGTGTGTTTTAATGAGAAATACTTTCCCCTTTGTGTTTTGGCAGGGTTTGTAACTATAAAAAAAAATTAGCTGAGTACTATATAATTTACAATCTTAAAAAATTGTCAAGTTGGAACCAAGAAATAGCAAGGAAAAGTGAAATGTTATCTTCTGGCAAAGGGACATCATTCCTGTATTATAGTGTATATAATCACACCCTGTAAATGTTACTTTCCATTAAACATGGGAGGGGGCTCAAATTTCAAAAAAGCTACCAAGTCTTGAGTGCTATGTAGCCTGTGTTGCATGTAGCCAACTTTAACTGCTCCAAGGAGTCGTGCAAACTTTTCATTCCATAACAGTCCTTTCACATTTGATTTTAAACAAAGTGACTCCAGGTTGTAAGATACCATTCTCTATATGGCACTTTAAAGGAAGAAAAGATATGCTTCTCATTCTAAAATATGCATTATAATTTAGCAGTCCCATTTGTATTTTTGCATATTTTTAAAAGTATTTTTAAAGAAAAAGAGCAATTTCACTTTAAAAATGTAAAGACTTAGTACCATGTCATATTGCCTCCTCTGGGCACTGTAAGTTAAGCTCTACATAGATTAAATCTGAAAAGAGAAACATGTTCAGTGTGTGAAATTTTAAAATACATATATTTTTGGAATAGCATGATCGTGCTTGTCTAGAACACAAGGTATGATATATACAATTTGCAGTGCAATGGGCAGAATACTCCTCACAGGTCAAAGGTAACAGTGATCACATTCATTTCATAGGTAGCTTTATATGTGGCTACAACAAATTTTAGTAGTTTTTTTATTGTCTTTCCATGAAATGAAGTTGAGAAAATGATTTTCCCTTTGCAGGTTGCACATTTTGTTTATGCATTTCCTTAAAATTAATTGTAGAATCCAAGACACAAACTACAGTAGGCAACGCAATTTTAGAATGTAATATATAGAGGTATATTTAGCCTCTCTTAGAAGTCAGTGGTTGAATGTCTTTTCATTTTAAATTTTACATTCATTAAGGTGCCTCATTTTTTTACTTTGTCCATTAACATTTATTCATGTGCCTTTGCAATAACTAGATTGTGAAAAGCTAACAAGTGTTGTAACGATAATCCATTTTTGAGGTGCTTGCAGTTGTCTTAAAAATTAAAGTGTTGGCCGGGTGTGGTGGCTTATACCTGTAATCCCAGCATTTTGGAAGGCCGAGGCAGTGGATCATGATGCTAGGAGAGCGAGACTACCCTGACTAACATGGTGAAACCCCATCTCTACTATAAATACAAAAAATTAGCCGGGCATGGTGGTGGGCACCTGTAGTCCCAGCTACTCGGTGAGGCTGAGGCAGGAGAATGGGGTGAACCCGGAAAGTGGAGCCTGCAGTGAGCCCAGATTGCGCCACTGCACTCTAGCCTGGGCGACACAGAGAGACTCCGTCTTAAATATTAATAAATAAATAAATAAATAAATAAATAAAGTGTTTTGTTTCCAGGAAAAAAAAAAAAGAAAAGAAAAGAGTAAAGAGAGAGTAACCATAGGTTCTCTATTTTTTTGTGTTCAAGAAGCACGCAGAACACCCGAGTGATTAAAAACATGATCTTTAGAGTCATACACACCTGTGTTACAATTCTGACATTTCACTTCTACATCATATCAGGCAATTTCATTAATCTTCCCATGTCTCAATTTCTTCTTTACAAATTGAAAATGGTAGTAGCTTCTTCATAAGACTGTTTAAAGGATTGAATGAAATCATGTATAAAGCCCTCAACATAGTGCCTTAGCACAGTGTATGATGAATACATGATATTCACTGTAATTATTATTTTTACTGATATATGTACCAAGAATGAAACCAAAAAAAGACACACCAGAAAGTCCAGCAAAAAAAAAAAAAGAATAGAAGATAGGAGGAGAGAACTGAGAATTGATTGACCAATATCTGTCATAGCTCAAAAGACTTATGCAAGAGGAATCAAAAGCCTCCACTAATCCATAACTGCTCTCTTCTCAGTAAGGCTGTGACTACACAGTCGACTCAGAGGATGGGAATAGTGAGGTTCTACAACAAATTTCATACCAAAACACACTGCCCAGTAGCAGAAACATTAGCTGATGATGATGAATACAATAGCCTAGCATTTAACCAAGATATTTAAAGCAGCACATGACATTTTCATAACTACCCTTCACTAGCAGTCTAAAAACAAAGAATAAAAAGCTTCTCTTTGATCAAACCGTGTTCCAAAATGAAATAAATCCCTTGGTTTTATGTGTATGAGTATATTTACCCTGAAAATCTATACATATATTCACAAATACATGCACAGAGCAATGTAGTACATGCAGCTGTGTAAGAATAAATGGCTTTAAAACATATCAGCAAATCAACAACTGAATCATTAAACTGACAGGAATCCTTGTTCAAGATTCCCATGTCATTCTGCAAAGAATGTACTGGATCTGACTAGAATGCATTAAGAGACCAGGGTGTTTGGAGTTTGAAAAACATCTTTAAAGGAAAAGAAAGAGAAGTATGATTGTTAGAAAAGGAAGCAGATGTTCTCACCAGAATAAAAAGTCAAATTATGAACACTTGAGCTTTACAACAGCTTTAAATAACCCTCTGTGGTGAGGCATAAGAACTTTAAACTTTAATGAAAGCAAAAATCATTTCATCATACTGATGGTATAGAGTATTTCTTTTTCTTTTCATGTTTTCTTCTTTATTCTTAGTTCTTTTCCATTTTTTTATTCCTTGTGACCTGTTATTTGCTTCTGTTATAAATTAGGACTGTGCTAGCAAAAGGAAACGGACCAAGGAGGCATTTGTCTGAATAATTCAGGCAGAAACAATTTATACTTGAAGTAGCAAGAAGTTTTAGACAAAGGAGAATTTTTACTTGGATTAACCCTCGACCTGGTTCAGCTTCAGACATAAAATAATGATGATACCCGTGGTGCCGTAACTTTGATTCATCCAGTGTACTGAACAGTCTGCCCTGTGCTTTGGGACCCTGTTGTGATAATGCCAGCATTATCATGCATGTGAATGCTTACTTTTGAACACCGTTACTCAATTCTCATATCCTGAAAACTTAGTGAGAGAAAATTGCATGCATTCAACGTTTATAAACCCTGATAAGCTCAGTTTCTAAATACTGGCATGAGTGTTGACTGGAAGGGCTGTCATCAGAGGCCCTGCCTTATGAGAACATCATGCCTAGTATTTCGACAACCTGCCGATAGACTGCAAGTGATGGATCTACAGCAGGATGAAGACTTCTGAATTAGCATTCAGGCCTTTCTCTCTGCTGCTCACAGCGGAGACAGGAGAAAAGGAAAAAAAAAAAAAGAAGAAGGATTAGATCTTTTCTCCTTGCCCCTGTAGTTTTCTTCCGACAGTAGACCTCTATTGATGGGAACGGACCTGATATGCACAATAAGAGAGTGGGGTGTGCCTTTGTGGGCATGTCGTCTGAAATGACCTCAGTGAAGAATGCTGTGGAAAAGAAATGGTGATTCTAAAGAAAAGGCATTTGTAACTTTTTAAAATAAATTTTACTTTAACTTCTGGAATAGATGTGCTGAACGTGCAGGTCTGTTATATAGGTATGCATGTGCCATGGTGGTTTCCTGTACCTATCAGCCCGTCATCTAGGTTTTAAGTCCCGCATGCATTAGGTATTTGTCCTAATGCTCTCCCTCCCCTTACCCCTCCCCCCACCTCCCTGACATGCGCAGGTGTGTGATGTTCCCCTCCCTGTGTCCATGTGTTTTCATTGTTCAACTCCCACTTATGAGTGAGAACACGCAGTGTTTGGTTTTCCGTTCCTGTGTTAGTTTTCTTTCAAAATATTTGAAAGATGAAATATTAAGAGAAAAGAAAATTATTTTATGGAGATGTTTCTCCAATAGGCAAATTAGGTTAGAAGGAAAATTAATGACATCTAACCAGAGAAATCAACTCAGTGGACTGCATCAAATCGGCTCTCAGTGCGGCTAAAGCAAAGCAGGCAGAAAAAGGCAGAGAAGCAGCTTCCTGGGTCTGGGTCTACTTGCACCAGCGGCCCCTTGCCGGGGTAGATGGGGCTCCCAGGACTTGCCTCGGCATTGTTAGCCCTTTTTTTTTGGAGACGGAGTTTCTCTCTGTCACGCAGGCTGGAGTACAGTGGCGTGATATCGGTCACTGCAAGCTCGCCTCCTGGGTTCACGCCATTCTCCTGCCTCAGCCTCCCAAGTGGCTGGGATTGCAGGCACCTGCCACCATGCCCAGCTAAATTTTTTGTATTTTTAATAGAGACGGGGTTTCACTGTCTTAGCCAGGATGGTCTCGATCTCCTGACCTCGTGATCCACCCGCCTCAGCCTCCCGAAGCGCTGGGATTACAGGTGTGAGCCACAGCCCCAGCCCCAGCCCCCTTTCTTTGAGGCTTTTGGATGTGGACTGAGCCACTCCAGGCTTCTCTTCTTCACCAGCTTGCAGATGACCTATTGTGGGACTTTGCCTTATAATCGTGTGAGCCAAGTCTCCCTAATAAACTCTCTTTTGTATATACATTTATCCTATTGGGTCTGTCCCTCTGGAGAACCCTGGCTAATACAAGGACTTTTTTAAAGAAATAGATGTGCATTAGAGACGAGAAAGAATGGAAATCACTAAATGAAGCCATTTACTCTTACTGTTTAGCTTTGGAAAAGTAGTTCAAAGAAAAAGTTTTAGATTTCTCTTCTTTAGCACAACAAAGATCATATTGAGAAAACCGGATTCAGACTGACTTTTTCAGCCTTATTGAGATAACATTGACAAACAAAAATTGTATATATTCAAGGTTACAATGTGATGTTTTGATATATGTATACACTATGAAATGACTGACACACTCAAGCTATTAACACATCTAGGCCAGGTGCAGTGGCTCAGAACTGTAACCCCAGCACTTTGGGAGGCCAAAGCGGGTGGATCACCTGAGGTCAAGAGTTTGAGACCAGCTTGGCCAACATGGTGAAATCCCAACTCTACTAAAAATACAAAAAAATTGATCCAGACATGGTGGTGTGCACCTGTAATCCTGGCTACTCAGGCAGGATAATTGCTTGAACTCAGGAGGTAGAGGTTACAGTGGGCCGAGATCATACTACTGCACTCCAGCCTGGGTAATAGAGTAAGACTCTGTCAAAAAAAAAAAAAAAAAAAAAAATCCATTCCCTCACATAGTTACCATTAGGGTGTGTGTGTGATGAGAACACTTAAGATCTACTCTCTTGGCAAATTTCAAATGGACAATATTAACTGTAGTCAACATGCTATACATTACGTCTCCAGGGCTTATTCATTTTATAACTGCAGGGGGGACTGCAAATAGCTGAAGTCAGGGTGTGGGATGCCCTTCTAGGGGCCCAGCCCAAGAGAGAATGTGGCAGGAGAGGAATTTAGGCTTTGGGAAGGGAGCAGACCATGAAACCGTTGAAGGTGGCAAAACATACCTATGGAATCCCTCCCTTAACTTTTCATATCTTCAGTAAAATTGCCATTTTCACCAGTTTACTTGTGGGAAATGATGAGGAATCAGAGATCTAACCAATCTAGAATACTTCAGCCATGCTTTATTTAGGGAGGCAAATTAATTTAGAAGGGAAATTAATAATACTTAACTTTCAAAAAATATAAATGGAATCCACATAGGAATTAGGAATTTGAAACATAGTCATGCATTGTATAAGGACATTTTGGTTAATGACAAACCACATATGCAATGGTGGTTCCATGATATTATACCGCTGTATTTCACTTTTCTATGTTTAGATAAGTTTTGTTACACAAATACTTACCATTGTGCTCCATCTGCCTACAGTATTCAGTACAGTAACTTGCTGTACATGCTTGTAGCCTAGAAGAAATAGCTTATGCTATATAGCCTAGGTGTATAGCTGGTGACACCATCTAGTTTTGTGTAAGTACACTTCATGTTGCCTACAAGGGAAAAGTCACCTGATGACGCCATTGTCAGAAGGTATCACTGTTATTAAGCAATGCATAACTAGAGCATATTTGTATCTGCAAACTCAGGACAAAGAATTCTGTGGTGACATTAGTGCAAGGAATTTGCTGAAGTCTTGGGGAGTACTTAGGACTAGTATTCATTTTGAGCCAAGTGTTCTAAACTTCTGAGAGATAAGGAGATCCCAGTGACATCTAGGATATGTAAAGCTCATGTACAACAGCTGAGGTCTCCTCACAGCAGTACAGTTGAAAGTCCAAATGCAGGGGCATCCAACTGGACTCTCACTGTTCAGGTCCCCTCCTGCCCAAGCATTAGAATCTAGACCTCACTGCAGTTTTTAATCGTTGTGTTACCACTGTGTAATTTTGTTTTTTTAAATGAATAAGAAAGACACAACTCTGCCAAATGGCATTGTGAACAGAAGGGTTATTTCTCAGAGGATAGGAAGTAAGTAAGTCCACATATGCCCTCAGTCAAGAGAAAGTGAAAAGAATTTTCAACTCAGAATTTCATATCCAGCCAAATTAAGCTTCAGAAGCAAAGGAGAAATAAAATCCTTTACAGACAAGCTAATGCTGAGAGATGTTATTACCACCAGGCCTGCTCTGCAACAGCTCCTGAAAGCACTAAATATGGAAAGGAAAAACTGGTACCAGCCACTGCAAAAACACACCAAAATGTGAAGATCAATGACACTGTGAAGAAACTGCATCAACTCATGTACAAAATAACTAAATAGCATCATGATGACAGGATCAAATTCACACATAACAATACTAACCTTAAATGTAAAAGACACAGACTGGCAAATTGGATAAGGAGTTAAGACCAACTGGTGTGTTGTATTCAGGAGACCCATCCTGTGTGCAGACACACATAGGCTCAAAATAAAGAGATGGAGGAAAATTTGCTAAGTAAATGGAAAGCAAAAAAGCGGGAATTGCAATCATAGTCTCTGACAAAACAGACTTTAAATCAACAAAGACCAAAAAAGACAAGGAAGGGCATTACATAATGGTAAAGGGAACAATTCAACAAGAAGAGCTAATAACTCTTCTAAATATACACACACCCAATAAAGAAGCACCCAGATTCACAAAACAAGTTATTACAGACCTACAAAGAGACTTAGACTCCCGCACTATAACATTGGGAGATTTTGACACCCCACTGTCAGTATTAGACAGATCAAAGACACAGAAATTAACAAAGACATTCGAGACTTGAACTCAGCTCTGGATCAAGTGGATCTAGTAGATGTCTGCAGAACGCTGTACCCCAAAACAACAGAATATACATTCTTCTCAGTGCCACGTGGCACTTATTCTAAAATTGACCATATAATTGGAAGTAAAACACTCCTCACGAAATGTAAAGAAACTGAAATCATAGCAGGATCTCAGACCACAGTGTAATCAAATTAGAACTCAGGAATAAGAAACTTACTCAAAACCACAAAATTACATGGAAACTGAACAACCTGCTCCTGAATGACTCCTGGGTAAATAATGAAATTCAGGCAGAAATCAAGAAGTTATTTGAAATGAACGAGAACAAAGAGACAATATACCAGAAGCTCTGGGTTACAGTGAAAGCAGTGTTAACAGGGAAATTTATAGCACTAAATGCCCACATCAGAAAGGTAGAAATATCTCAAATTGACACCCAGACATCACAACTAAAAGAGCTAGCGAGGCAAGAGCAAACAAAACCAAAAGCTAGCAGAAGACAATAAATAACTAAGATCAGAGAAGAGTTGAAGGAGATAGAGACACAAAAAACCCTCCAAAAAATCAATGAATCCAGGAACTGGTTTTTTTGAAAAATCTAACAAAATAGATAAACCACTAGCTAGACTAATAAAGAAGAGAGAGAAGAATCAAATAGACACAGTAAAAAATGATAAAGAGGATTTCACCACTGACTCCAAAGAAATGCAAACTGCCATCAGATAATATTATAAACACGTCTATGCAAATAAACTAGACAATCTAGAAGAAATGATAAATTCCTGGATGCATACACTCTACCAAGACTAAACCAGGAAGAAGTTGAATCCCTGAATAGACCAATAACAAGCTCTGAAACTGAAGCAGTAGTTAATAGCCTACCAACCAAAACATCCCAGGACCAGAAGGATTCACAGCTGAATTCTACCAGAAATATAAAAAGGAGATGGTACTGTTCCTTCTGAAACTATTCTAAACAATTGAAAAGGAGGGACTCCTCCCTAAATCACTTTATGAAGCCAGCATCATCCTGATACCAAAACAGGGAAGAGACACATCAAAAAAGGAAAACTTCAGGCAAATATCCCTGAAGAACATCAATGCAAAAATCCTCAATAAAATACTGACAAATTGAATTCAGCAGCACATTAAAAAACGTATCCAACACCATTAAGTTGGCTTCATCCCTGGGATGCAAAGTTGGTTGAACATATGCAAATCAATAAACATAATCCATCACATAAACAGAACCAAAGACAGAAACCGCATGATTATCTCAATAGATGCAGAAAAGGCCTTTGATAAAATTCAACATCACTTCATGGTAAAAACTCTCAATAAACTAGGTACTGATAGAATATATCTCAAAATAATTAGAGCTATTTATAACAAACGCACAGACAATATCGTATTAAATGGGCAAAAGCTGAAACCATTCCCTTTGAAAACCAGCACAAGACAAGGATGCCCTCTCTCACCACTCCTATTCAACATAGTATTGGAAGTTCTGGCCAGGGCAATCAGGCAAGAGAAAGAAATAAAGCATAATCAAATAGGAAGAGAGGAAGTCAGATTGTCTCTGTTTGCAGACAACATGATTTTATATTTAGAAAACCCCATCATCTCAGCCTAAAAACTCCTTGAACTGATAAGCAACTTCAACAAAGTCTCAGGATACAAAACCAATGTGCAAAAATCACAAGCATTCCTATACATTAATAATAGGCAAGCAGAGAGCCAAATCATGAGTGAACTCCCATTCACAATGTCTACAAAGAGAATAAAATACCTAGGACTACAGCTAACAAGGGATGTGAAGGACCTCCTCAAGGAGAACTACAAACAGTGGTTTGTAGTTCTGCTCAAGGAAGTAAGAGAGGAAACAAATGTAAAAATATTCCATCCTCATGGATACGAGAAATCACTATCGTGAAAATGGCCATATTGCCCAAAGTAATCTATAGATTCAATGCTATTCCCATCAAACAACCACTGACATTCTTCACAGAATTAGAAAAAACCTATCTTAAATTTAATATGGAATCAAACACCTCGTATAGTCAAGACAATCCTCAGCAAAAAGAACAAAGCTGGAAGCATCATTCTACCTGACTTTGAACTATACTACAAGGCTACAGAAACCAAAGCATCATAGTACTGGTACCAAAACAGGCACATAGGCCAACGGAGAAGAACAGAGACCTCAGAAATAACAATGCAAATCTACAACCATCTGATCTTTGACAGACTTGACAAAAACAAGCAATGGGGAAAGGATCTCCTTCTATTCAGTAAATGCTGCTTGGAAAACAGGCTAGCCATATGTAGAAAACTGAAACTGGACCCCTCCCTTACATCTTATGCAAAAATTATCTCAAGATGGCTTAAAGACTTAAATGTAAAGTTCAAAACCATAAAAACCCTAGAAGAAAGTCTAGGCAATACCATTCAGGACATAGGAAAGGGAAAAGATTTCATGACGAAAACACCAAAAGCAATTGCAACAAAAGCCAAAATTGACAAATGCGATCTAATTAAACTAAAGAGCTAATGTACAGCAAAAGAAACTAGCATTAGAGTGAACAGTCAAGCCACAGAATGGGAGAAAATTTTTGCAATCTACCCATCTGACAAGGGTCCAATATCCAGAATTTACAAGGAACTTAAACATATTTACAAGAAAAAAAATAAACAACCCCATCAAAAAGTAGACAGATACTTCTCAAAAGAAGACATTTATGCAGCCAAAAAACACATAAAAAAAAGCTCAACATCACTGATCATCAGAAAAATGCAAATCAAAACCACAGTGAGACACCAACTCACACCAGGCAGAATGGCTATTATCAAAAAGTCAGGAAACAATAGATGCCAGTGAGGGTGTGGAGGAATAGGAACGCTTTTACCCTCTTGGTGGGAAGGTAAATTAGTGCAACCATTGTAGAAGACAGTGTGGTGATTTCTCAATGATCTAGAATTAGAAATACCATTTGACCCAGCAATCCCATTACTGGGTATACACCCAAAGTAATAGAAGTCTTTCTACTATAAAGACACATGCACACGTATGTTTATTGCAGCACTATTTACAATAGCAAAGACATGGAAACAAACAAAATGCCCATCGATGATAGACTGGATAAAGAAAATGTGGTAAATATACACCATAGGATGCTATGCAGCTATAAAAAGGAATGAGATCATGTCCTTTGCAGGGACATAGATGGAGCTGGAAGTCGTCAGCCTCAGCAAACTAACTCAGGAACAGAAAACCGAACACCCCATGTTCTTGCTCATAAGTGAGAGTTGAACATTGAGAACTCATGGACACAGAGAGGGTAACAACACAACAGGGGCTTTTTGGGAGTGGGGGGTGAGGGGAGGGAACTTACAGGATGGGTCAATAGGTGCAGCAAAACATCATGACACACGTATACCTATGTAACAAACCTGCACATTCTGCACATGTGTCCCGTGTTTGTTTGTTTGTTCAGAAGAAATAAAGAAAAAATCTTCAATAAAAGTTTGGGGTTTTTAACTCTCAAAAAAAAAAGGTGAGGGAGAGAGAGAGAGAGTGAAAGCCAAGCTCCCCTGCATCAAAGGGGTCAATTAGGAAGCACCAAACTGAAAGTAACCAGCAATCCTTTATTCCTTGTTGTAGTGCAGGCCAGGATGAAGGTGCCAGCTCCCACAGTGTTGCACATGGCCAGGATGGTCTCACTGCCAAAGGAACTCTGAACCAAAGGCTCCTCCTATCTTATGGACCCAGAGAGGAAGTGGAAAGGACTAGTAGTGAAAAAAATACAAAATACCCATTCAAAGTTAAGAAAATTGTCTTCAAGGCTCCTCCAATAAGGTGGTCTCAGCAGATGCACCCAAAGCTAGGGGCAGCCCAATTAGGAGGCCTTGGAATGGAGGCACTTAAGGTAGAAATGCAGATACACAAAACAGGATCAGCTGTAGAGTTGAGGGGAGTGGGGGTCAGGATCTGAGGCCTTGACTGCACTTCCCTTTCAGGGACGGCAGTGCACTAGCTGATGTGGGGAGGACAGCTTCCCCCATGAGCCTGCTAGATAACGACTTTGAAACCTCCTATGGTTTGACATGAAAGGTCACACATAGGATCTTGACCTGGAGCCAGCCAGACACCTCATTTCCTGGTTGAAATTTGTAATGCTAAAATTGTAAGTTAGGCAGTCCTACCCAAATCTGATATTTTTATATTCACAGCACAGTTTCCTTCATTTTCCTAATGAATAAATGGATGACTTATTTTCATATGAAATGATAGTATCAACAAAGAGAAAGATACAAAGAGATCAGACCAGGCGCAGTGGCTTATGCCTGTAATCCCAGCGCTTTGGGAGGCGGAGGCAGGCAGATCACCTGAAGTTAGGAGTTCGAGACCAGCCTGACCAACATGAAGAAACCTTGTCTCTACTAAAAACACAAAATTAGCCGGGCATGGTGGCACATGCCTGTAATCCCAGCTACTCAGGAGGCTGAGGCAGGAGAATCACTTGAACCCGAGAGGCAGAGGCTGTGGCGAGCAGATATTGTGCCATTGCACTCCAGCCTGGGCAACAAGAGTGAAATTCCATCTCAAAAAAAAAAAAAAAGACACAAAAAGCTCAAATACGGGACTTTGCATTTCAGCCAATAATCAGATATGTACAATAATTTGTTTTGTTTCAATCTTCTCATTTTCTTCAGATGTTTTAGAATACTAAGAGGATTTTTTAGTAGGGAAATACGTAGATTAGATGTTTGAATAGAATATATTGCTTTGACAATTCTAAATTTTTTTTCTGAAGAAGAATTCAACCTTTTACAAAATCCCAATGAAGACCATACTCCACTGAATCAAATAATCCTTTTCTTATCAATTACTATGTCCCCTCAGAGAAAGCAAAACGTAAGTATGTAATTTTGCTGCTATGACAGAAGAGTCCTGCTGGTGACCACTGGCAAACACATTAATCACTGAAGCACCTCAACAACTCTGACCCTCGGTAAATACTTCTACTCCCTAAGAGAGATACACTGTTGTTGTGTTCTGCTGTTGTGTTTTTGTTGCTGCTGTGTTATATTGCTGTATTTTTGTTGTTGCATTATGCTGTTGTACTTTTGTTGAATAGGAGGCATCAAGGAGCACAGCTGTCTATGCATGGGTCCAAATGAGGGAGCTTGGTTGCCCCTGTGAATAGCCCCGTCCTGTCTGCTTAGGCCCATGCTCCCACCTAACAGAGGGACTGTTCCCCAGGAAGGTCAGCAGCCTTTCATGGCAGTACATTTTGGTTTCAGATCAAATCCATCCCCCAGAGGATTGCAGTCTCATACACAGAGAATGTATTGCAGTGTCTGAAGAGAGTTGCAGCCAAGAACTCAGAACCTGACTCCCATACCCTCAACTGGCCATAGTCTTGTGCATGTCTGCATTCATACCTTTAGTGCCTCCATTCCAAGTCCTTCATGTTAGGCTGCCCTTAGCCTTGGGTCCATCTTCTGAGATCACCTTATTAGGAAGCAATGAAGAGGTGGCAGAAGCTGCTTAAATTTTACAGCCTCCTCCGAGTCAGAGATTGCCAGTCCCTACATTAAGATGAGTATGTAATACCACATGCCAGACTTTAACCAATTTATTTATAATTCATTTAATCTAAATATAAATTTCATGCATGAGTTAGGTGTTATTATTATTATTGATCTTACTTTGTAGAGGTGGAAAAAAAGAGGCAGAGAGAGGGAAAATCTTGGCCAAGGAAACACATGTAATAAGCGGTAACACTGGGAAAGGACTCCAAGCTGTCTGGACACTTTACCACCATGCCAAACCCATCTCTCAGTGAAGCCAGGGCACTGAATTCACACAGGTGTTTGATATCATCCAATGCCTCCAATCAGATGACTTAACAGAAGACAGATTCTTTCTCAAAAGTGCCACAGTTACCTACACAACAAAAATATTTCATTTAAAATCTAGCATCCCATCCTCCTGCCAGGTCTGGGCCCAAAACTTAGCATGAAGTGAAGGGGCTTACATTTTTTTTACAACAAAGTGTGGGATGAGAAGTGATAGAGGACCACAGTTAAATTGAGAAGATATCTTCAAAACTACACACTTTAAGTAGATTGATCTATTTCCCTTAAAAAATGGAATTTTAAAAGATTTACTTACGGCTTTGTGCACACTTACCTCCCCCTCCAGATTCCTCTGTTTAATGACAAAGACAACACAGGACATAGATGGTTTAGGCATCTTCCCTATGGGGACTCCAGATTGAAGATTCCTGCTCCACATAACTTTATCCTGCTTGTCAACTAGCAGAGTCCAAAATCTACTAAATACTGGAGGAGGGTGGGCATGGCCAAGGGTACAGGTGCTGGAACTACAAGGTTAATTTTAAATTTGATTAAAGAGCACATAGAAAATCATTTCTGTATATTTAATTTACATGCCATATACCCACCCTCCACATATGCACAGCTTTCCCCACTATCAATATCCCATACCAAGGGTTTATGGAAATTTCTGTACTTTCTGCTCAATTTTGCTGTGACCCTAAAACTGCTCTAAAAAAACAAAATTTTTAATTAATAAAAATTCTGCATCAGAGTGGTACATTTATTATAAGTGTAATACATTGAACGTCATCATTACCAAAAGCCCATCATTTTACATCAGCGTTCACTCTTGGTATTTTACGTTAGGGTTCACTCTAGGCGTTGTACATTCTATGGATTTGGACTAATGTATAATGATGTCCATCCATCATTATAGTATCATACAGAATAGTTTCATTGCCCTAAAAATCCCCTGTCTTCCACCTATTCATCTGTTCTTCCCCCTAGTCCCTGACAATCACTGGTTCTTTTACTATATTCATATTTTTGCCTTTTCCTATACTCATATTTTTGCCTTTTCCAGAATGTTATGTAGCTGAAATCAATATGTAGCCTTTTTAGACTAGCTCCTTTCTCTTAGTAATGTGCATTTAAGTTTCCTCCATGTCTTTTCACTACTCAACTCCAAGATGTGACATAAAACTACAGTGACAAAAGGTGTGTGGTATTGGAAAAAGAATAGACAAATAGCAAATAGCTCAATAGAATAGAACAGAGAACCCAGGAATAGTCTTGATAGTTAGTTTCTTTTTAGACTGAATATTTCATTATCTAGATATACCACAGTTTATCCATTCACCTGATGAATGACATCTTGGTTGCTTCCAAATTTTAACAATTATAGATAAAGTTGCTATAAACATTCTTGTTCAGATTTTTGTGCAAACATGTTTTAAACTCTTTTGCGTGAATACCAAAAGGCGTGATTGCTGGATCATATGGTAAGAATATGTTTAGTTTTCTAAGAAACTGCCAAACAGTCTTCTGAAGCGTTTGCACCATTTTGTATTCCCACCAGGAATAAATTAAAGTTTCTGTTGAACTCAGAATCCTCAACACATCCTCACCAGAATTTGTTGTTGTCAGTGTTTTTGGAATTTGGTCATTCTAATAGGTGTGTAGTGGTATCCCATCGTTGTTTTAATTTCCAGTTCCTTAGTGACATATGATACTGATCATCTTGTATCTGCCTACTTACTTCTGTATATCTTGTTTGGTGAGCTGTCTATTCAGGTCTTTGGGCCATTTCTAATAGAGTTATTCATTTTCTTACAGCTGAGTTTTAAGAATTATTTGTATATTTAGGATAACAGTCCTTTATCAGACACTTCTTTTGCAAATGTTTTCTCCCAAAGTGTGGCTTGTCTTCTCCTTCTCTTGAAACTGTCTCAGAGCAGAACGTTTTAATTTTAATTAAGTTCAGCTTATAAATTATTTCTTTCATGGGACATGTTTTTGGTGTTGTATTTATATATTTATTATTTAATTTTTTAGTGTTTTTGAGATGGAGGCTCGCTCTGTCACCCAGGCTGGAGGACAATGACGCAATCTCTGCTCAATGCAACCTCCGCCTCCCGGGTTCAGTGATTCTCCTGCCTCAATCTCCCTAGTAGCTAGGATTACAGGCATCCACCGCCATGTCTGGCTAATTTTTGTATTTTTATTAGAGATGGGGTTTCACCATATTGGCCAGGCTGGTCTCCAATTCTTTGCCTTAAGTGATCTGCCCACTTCGGTCTCCCAGAGCGCTGGGATTACAGGCATAAGCCACCATGCCCGGCCTGGTGTTGTATTTAAAAAGATATTGCCATACCCAAGGTCACCTAGTTTTTTTTTTTTTTTTTACATATTCAAGGAATTTTATAGTTTTGTGTTTTACATTTAAGTCTATAATGCATTTTGAATTAATTTTAAGGAGTGTATTCATTTTTTTGCATATGGATGTCCTATTTTTCCAGGATCATTTGTTGAAGACTATCTTTGCTCCATTATGTTACCTCTGCTCCTTTGTCAAAGATCTGTTGACTATACTTGTGTGGGACTGTTTCTGGGCTCTCTATTCTGTTCCATTGAACTATTTGTCTATTTTTGTGCCAATACCACTCTCTCTATTACTGTATTGCTTTATTACTAAAGCTTTATACTAAGTCTTAAAGTTTGGTAGTGACAGTCTGCCAACTTTTTTCTTCTTCATATAGTGCTGGCTATTCTAGGACTTCTTCCTCTCCACATAAACTTTAGGTTTGGTTGGTTGGCATCCACAAGATAACTTTCTGGGATTTTGATTGGAATTTTGTTGAATCTATAGATTAAGTTGGGAAAGACTGACATGGTGATGATATTGAGTCTCCCTATTCACAAACAGGAGGTGTGTCTTCTATTATTTAGTCTTTTGAGTTCTTTCATCAGAGCTTTGTAATTTTCCTCATAAATATCTTGTGCATATTTTGTTAGATTTATACTTAAGTATTTCATTTTATGGGGTTCTAATGTAAATGGTATTTTTTTTAATTGCAAATGTCAGTTATACTTTTCTAGTATATAGCAAAGTGATAAACTTTTATATGTTAACTTCTTATCCTGCAAGCTTGGAATCATTGTTTATTAGTTCCAGGAGTTTTATGTTTATTTTTTGCAGATTTTCTACATAGATGATCATGTCATCTGTGAACAAAGACAGTTTTATTTCTCTGTTCCTAATACCTCTTATTTACTTTTGTTGTCATATCACATTAGCTAAGAATTTAAGTACAATGTTGAATAGAAGTGGTAAGAGGAATATCCTTGCCTTGTCCTTGATCTTAGCAGAAAAACTTGTAGGCTGTCATCAAATATGATGTTAACTGTAGGTTTTTTGTAGATGTTTTTTACCAAGTTGATTTTGTTTCCAAGTTCATTGATTTTTGCTCTAATTTTTATTATTTCTTTTCTTCTACTTACATTGGATTTAAATTCCCCTTTTTTATCTAGTTTCCTAAAGTTGGAACTTAGATTATTAATTTTAGATCTTTCTGTTTTGTAATATTTGTACTCAATTCCTAGTTTCTTCTCATTTCTAGTTTGCTGAAAGTTTGTAATTATAAATGGGTATTGGATTTTGTCAAATGCTTTCTGTGTACCTATGATCCTGTGATTTTTCTTCTTTAGCATGCTGATGTGATGAATTGCATTAGTTCACATTAGAATAGTAAACTAGCCTTGCATAACTGGGATAAATCTCACTTAGTCATGATGCATAACTCTTTTTATACATTGTTGAATTCAATTTACTAACATTTTGTTGAAGAGTTTTGTGTCTATGGCCTGCAGTTTTCTTCTCTTGTAATGTCTTTGTCTGGCTTTGTTATTAGGATAATGCTGGCCTCCTAAAACAAGTTAAATAGCATACCTCTGCTTCTATTTTCTGGAACAGATTTTAGAGAATTTTTTTTATTTTATTTTAGTTTAGTTTAGTTTGAGATGGAGTTTCACTCTTGTTGCCCAGGATGGAGTGCGATGGCGCGATCTCGGCTCACCACAAGATATTCTCCCGGGTTCAAGATATTCTCCTGCCTCAGCCTCCTGAGTAGCTGGGATTACAGACATGCACCACCACGCCCAGCTAGTTTTGTATTTTTAGTAGAGATGGGGTTTCTCCATGTTGGTCAGGCTGGTCTCAAACCCTCGACCTCAAGTGATCTGCCTACCTCGGCCTCCCAAAGTGCTGGGATTATAGGCATGAGACCCTGCATCAGCACTAAAGAATTTATATCATTTCTTCCTTAAATATTTAGTAGAATTCACCAGTGAACCCATTTGAGCTTGCTGCTTTCTGTTTGGGAAGATTAATTATAGATTCCATTTATTTAATAGATATAACCCTGTTTAAATTATCTATTTCTTCTTGTGTGAATTTTGGCAGACATGTCTTTCAAGGAATTGATCTGTTTTATTTAGGTTATCCAATTTGTTTACAATATTATTTTATTGTCTTTTTGATGCCCATGGATGTGTAGTGATATCCCCTCTTTCAGTTTTGATATTAGTAATTTATGTCTTCTCCCTCTTTTTCTTAGCCTGGCTACAGTTGTATCAATGTTATTGATTTTTTTTATTTCTATTCAATAGCTTTCTATTAAACTTATGATTTGTTGATTTTCTCTACTGATTTTGTTTCCAATTTCATTGATTATTGCTCTAATTTTTATTGTTTCTTTTCTTCTACTTACTTTGGATTTAAATTGCTCTTCTTTTTCTAGTTTCCTAAAGTAGAAGCTTAGATTATTTCTTTTATATGTTGCTTTTATGTAACGTTTGTATTCAATGCTATAAATTTCTCTTTAAGCAGTGCTTTCTCTGCATATCACAAATTTTGTTGTTTTATTTTTATTTTCATTTAGTTCAGAATATTTTTTAAATTTCCTTTGAGGCTTCTTCTTTGATTCATGTTATTTAGAAGGATATTGCTTAATCTATAAGTATTTGGAGATTTTCCAGCTATCTTTCTGTGATTTATTTCTAGTTTAATCCCACTGTGGTCTGAGAGCAGACATTGTATGATTTTTATGCTTTAAATTGTGTTAAGGTGTGTTTTATGGCCCAGAATTTGGTCTTTCCTGCTGAATGTTCCATGTGAGCTTGAGAAGAATGTATATTCTACTGTTGCTGGATGAAATAGTCAATATATGTCAATTATATCCATCTGTTGATGGTTGTGTTGGGTTCAACTACATTCTTACTGATTTTCTGCCTGCTGGATCTGTCCATTTCCAAACAGGGACATTGAAGTCTTCAAGTACAATAGTGTCTTCCACCCTTTTCTGCCTTTTGTGGTTTTAATTGGGCATTTTATATAAGTTTATTCTCCTTTCTTATCATATCAATTATACTTTTATAACTTCATTTTTTAGTGATTGCCCTAGAATTTGTAATATACATTCACAGCAGTTTCATATCCATTTTCAAATAACACATTACCAATTCCCAGGTAGGGTGAGTGCCTCATAACAATAAAATAGTCTTAGTTTATCTTCCCATCCCTTGTATCACTACTTATTCATTATACTCATACAGAAGCATTTGTAAACATATATAATCAAATACATTTTTTTTTTTTTTTTTTGAGACGGAGTCTCGCTCTATCGCCCAGGCTGGAGTGCAGTGGCCGGATCTCAGCTCACTGCAAGCTCCGCCTCCCGGGTTTACGCCATTCTCCTGCCTCAGCCTCCGGGTAGCTGGGACTACAGGCGCCCGCCACCTCGCCCTGCTAGTTTTTTGTATTTTTTAGTAGAGACGGGGTTTCACCGTGTTAGCCAGGATGGTCTCGATCTCCTGACCTCGTGATCCACCCGTCTCGGCCTCCCAAAGTGCTGGGATTACAGGCTTGAGCCACTGCACCCTGCCCAAATACATTATTATTATGAACAAGCTATTGTGTATTAGATCAATTAAGAATAAGTAAAATTTTTATTTTATCTTCACTTATTCCTTGTCTAATGCTCTTTCTTTCTCTTTGTAGATACAAGTTTCTCTAACCTATATTACCTTACATCTCTCTAAAGAATTTCTTGTAAGATAGGTCTACTGTCAACAAATTATCTCAATTTTTGATTTTATGATAAACTCTTTATTTCTCCTTCAGTTTAAAGGGATAATTTCACAGGGTGCAGAATTTTAGGTTGGTGAGGGTCTTTTCTTAACAGTAAATACTTCTCTTTTTTAAATTTTACTTTAAATTCTGGGATACATGTGCAGAACTTGCAAGTTTGTTACACAGGTATACCAATGGTGGTTTGCTGTACCCATCAACCTATCATCTAGGTTTTAAGCCCTGCAAGCATTAGGTATTTGTCCTAATGTGCTCCCTCCCCTTGGCCTCCACCCCCAACAGACCCCAGTGTGTGATATTCCCTTCCCTTGGTCCATGTGTTCTCATTCTTCAACTCCCACTTAGGAGTGAGAACATGCAGTGTTTGGTTTTCTGTTCCTATGTTAGTATGCGGAGGATGATGGCTTCCAGCTTCATCCATGTCTCTAAAGAGGATATGAATTCATTCTTTTTTATGGCTGCATAGTATTCCATGGTGTATATGTGCCACATTTGCTTTATCCACTCTATCATTGATGGGCATTTGGGTTGGTTCCAAGTCTTTGTTACTGTAAAGAGTGCTGCAGTAAACATATGTGTGTACTGAGCACTGAATATTTCACTTCACTCTCTTCTTGCTTTCACAGTTTCCAAGGATAAGTCAGTTGCAATTCTTTTCTCCTCTGTAAATAAAGTGTTTTTTCTCCCTCTGGTTTTTTTCAGAATTTTTTTCCTTATCTTTGATTTTCTGATTTTAAGTTCTGAATCCCTGTATCTACCTGCTTCTCTTCTGTGATAAACCTACATGTAGTTTTTTTGGCATTTATCCTGTTCTTGGAGCTTCTTGGATCTGTGGGTTGATATCTGATATTAATTTAAGAAAATCCTCAGTCATCATTACTACAAGTATTACTTCAGATCCTTTCTTCTCTTTTTTCTCCTTCTACTCTTCTTATTACATATATTTTATACCTTTTATAGTTGTCCCACTATTTTTAAATAACCTGTTCTTATTTTTATAAATAACCTGTTATTGTTTTTTAGCTTTTCTATTTGCTTTTTCATTTTGAAGGTTTCTATTGATATATGCTCAAGCTCAGAGATTTTCCTCAGCTGTGTTCAGTCTAGTAATGGGCCCATCAAAGGCATTGTTTATTTCTTACACAGTGTTTTTATCTCTAGCATTTCTTTTTACTTTTTTTCTTAGAATTCGATTTCTCTGCTTATATTGTCCTTGTATTTTTGCATGCTGACTACTTTTTTCATTAAACCCCTTAGCATATTAATAATTGTTGTTTTAAATTTTTATTCCAGTAATTCCAACATTCATGCCATTTCTGAGTCTGGTTCTGATACTTCCTTTGTCTCTTCAAACTAAAAAGTTTGAAGTTCACTTTTAGTATGACTTGTAATTATTTCCTGATAGCTGGACATGAGTGCAGAATAGAAGGAAACACGATAAATGTGCCTTTAACAATGTGGTGGTAAGATGTAGGGGGAAGTGATGCATTTTACAGCCTTGCAATTCAGTCTCAGTTTTTGAGCCTCTGAACTGTGACCTTCACAAATATGTCTTAGATTTTTGCTCTCCCACTTAGATGAGAAAGGATTAGTAAAGCAGACTAGAGTTGGGTATTTCTCTTTCCCCAGGTCATTAAGTTCTGATAATATCCCAATAGTTTAGGTCATGTTTAAAATAAAAGTTTCTCTTGAGGGCAGGGCTTGTTAAGAACAGAATGCTCTGACATATTTCGAAATGGTTTCTTTTCCCCTACCCCTGCTGAGGGCATGAGGGGATTTTGCTCTAACATTCACTGTGAGAACTTCATGGAGCTCCTGTAAATAAAACTCACAAAAATGTGTGGGGTCCCAAGTGACTGGTCCCCATTTTCTAACTTTCACTCCATTTTTTACTGTCCACTGTAAGCCTCTAACAATTCATCACTTATGGTCCAGAGTTGTCTACACAGTTTGGATTTATGTTCCATTAAGTTGGATTCTCTGTGTCTACCTGCATATCTCCAATTTTGGGAGCAGCAGTTTGTCCTGCAACTTTACTTCTCCGAAGTATCTAAGAAAAGTTGTTGATTTTTCAGTTTTTCTAGGTTTTTATTGTTGGAGCATGGAGTGATGATTTCTAAATTTTTTCCCTTCCAGACCAGAAATGTAACCTTTTAAAACAAAATTGCTAACTCTAGGCATCTTTAAAAGTGAATATCTTTTGTGATTTAGCTTTTTGCCATCAACTTCAACCCTTCCTAATTTATCTGAAGCTTTGTATTAGTCCACTAGAAAACTTTTTAGTGGTCATGCTTCTTAGCTTATATCAGTCTTTCTTACTTTTAGAGCAATGAGTTATGTATTTATGTGTTACTCTGTGTTGTTTATTCAACAAACAAGTTTTTAATGAGCCCTTCTTACCTTTCATCGAACTCATTTGAGAGGTTCCAAAAAGTTATTTTCAGTTTTTAGCATAAGTTTCTTAGATAAATGCTGTGTGTCAGCAAAGGACTAGATGCAAAGTTACAAAGAAAAATAAAATAAAGTGACAGTACAATACAAATTCAAAATTTTATTGAATAGTCCAGGCATGGGGGCTCATGCCTGTAAACCCAGCACTTTGGGAGGCTGAGATCAGGAGTTCAAGACCACCCTGGCCAACATGGTGAAACCCTGTCTCTACTAAAAATGCAAAAGAATTAGCTGGGCATGATGGCGGGTGCCTGTAATCTCAATTACTCAGGAGGTTGAGGCAGGAGAATTGCTTGAACCTGGGAGGCGGAGGTTACAGTGAGCCAAGATCACGCCATTACACTCCAGTCTGGGCAACAAGAGCAAAACTCCATCTCAAAAAAAGGAAAAAAAATATATATATATATATATATAATTATTGAACTCGTAAGAGGTCCCTCAGAAGACCACCAAAATAATGTAATACAGTATTGCTGTTAAGCTTTGGATGAAAATAGTAAATAGTAAATCCTGTGGTTCTCCCAAGGAGGGAGCCATCACTTCTCACTGACAAAATCTAACCATTATTGAACACCTGATATGCCACTTTTGGGTGGGTAAGTATATTTTTAGTGATTAAAAAGTACCTAAGGAAGTGATGAAATATTTTTCTTGTTCTTGAAAGCTGAGAAAAACTGGTTAGGTAATGTTTCATTTAGAAATGCAGAATAGACACAACATAGAATTTCAGAGATCGAGGTGTGCTCAGGAAGCCTTCATGACAGAGCACCTAGGATAGACCTTGAGCAATGCCCAGGATTCAGAGAGGAGAATTTGGTGAGCAAAGCTCTGGCACTGGGATAAGCGTGGCATAACTTTTAATTAGGTTTGGGTTTGAAAAGAGAGAAAATACATCTTATTAATATTTCTAGTTACATGTTGAGAGGCCACAGTGGAATGGTATAATAGAAACCAAAGTTTCTCAATATGATTTTGGTTGGTTTCAAGACAGAGAAAATATATATTAATACAAGCTCTATATTCACCTTCCCAATTAGAGTGTGGTGTGTAGAAAAGGCTGTAAAAATAATTTATTTTGAACATGTTCTTTAGTTGAATACGTGACAGTTTCATCTGTTGGAATCCACAGTAACTCTTACTGAATCAGTTGATCTGAAGCAGCATTAAAATGTTTTGATATGCTCCCTTGGAAGGATAGTAAGCCAACTTTACTAAACATTTAAAAATATCGCCCTTCCAAGGGGATTATGGAAGCATTTTTATGCTCTGATTGCAAATAAGTGTACTCAATACCAAATAGATGTTTAGCAAATAAGCACTGATAGCTCTGTCTTTGTTTGTAATTGTCCTTTTGTTAGTTAATAACAATGAAAGCATATGTCATACAGATACTTTCTTTATTCAAGCCCACTGCCTACATGCGGGATTCAGGTCACAACTTGCTGTCCAGGCCAGTTCTTCCTTTCAACTGACTTATGTTTCCTGAGGTTACTTTCCAGTTTATTGAAAGGTAGTTTCTCTGCCCACAATGAAAGTGCTTTATTTTCCTCTGTGCTCCTTGTACAATAGTGTAGAAAGAGCATCCAGGTATGAAATGTATGTAAACAAAGAATTAGCATTCCAGACTTGAGTTTTCATCTGTTCTACCTGGAGCACCATTAGATGTCGATGCTCTCGGAATAAACCTGCTTGCACACCCACCAGCAGCCTCTCACCAATAGGAGAGGGACAGGGTTGAGGTACCCTCTCTGCAGGCTTGCCTGCCTACCCAAAAGGGAAGTGGTACTCAAAAGGGAAGTGTGTGGCATTTGTTGTTCATTCCGCCTCCTCATCACCAAAGTCTTTCCCCACCATTTGCTAATGTGACATTTCCAAAATTTTATCCCTTTATAACTGTTAAATGGCTTTGTCCCTTTAATTTTTTAACTTTTGAAGACTACCAGATGTCTGTAGTTTGCTCTTTAATACCAATGATGCATCTGAGAATATCTGAAAGGGAGCAAGGCAGGAGGATACCATGATGCTGGACCCTTCTGGAGGCCAGTGGGAAGAGGCAAGTGTGATAGTTAAGTGTCAACTTGATTGGATTGAAGGATGCAAAGTATTATTTCTGGGTATGTCTGTGACGGTGATGCCAAGGGAGATTAACGTTTGAGTCAGTGAACTGGGAGAGGCAGACCCATCCTCAATGTGGGTGGGCACCATCCAATCAACTGCTAGCGTGGCTGGAATAAAGCAGACAGAAAAAGGTGGGAGAAACTTACTTGCTGAGTCTTTCAGCCTTCATCTTTCTCCTGTTCTGGATGTTTTCTGCCTTTTAACATCGGACTCCAAGTTCTTCAGCTTTTGGACTCTTGGACTTACACTAGTGATTTGCCAGGGACTCTGGCCTTCAGCCACAGACTAAAGGCTGCACTGTTGGCTTCCCTATTTTGAGGTTTTGGGACTTGGACTGGCTTCCTTGCTGCTCAGCTTGCAGATGGCCTATTGTAGGACTTCACATTGTGATCATGTGACTCAATTCTCCTTAATAAACTCCCCTTCATGTATACATCTATCCTGCTAGCTCTGTCCCTCTAGAGAACCCTGACTAAAAGCAAGTGTCACTGCATGACATCTAAATGTCACTGCGTGGTGTGCAATCTAGTCAGCTTGACTTCACTATTAACTATTAAAATGCTACTTCTAATTAGCCTTTTGAACAGAGACAAAATTCCTTCCTTATTTACCAATTCACATGGTAATTTTACTATTTCTGAGATATAGATAAAATCCTTCCAAAGCCACAAGATATGGTTTCAGCCTTAAGAATGTGACTTCTTCCCTCTTTCTCCTTCTTTTATCTTCATCCCACTCTTTATCCTCTTTCTCTTCTTCCTTGCCTTCCCTCTTGCTTTCTCTTTTCCATCTTCACACAATAAATACTAGTTGAATGATAAGACTAAAGGAGAGATATCAGGAAAGTCCCTGCTGAAAACTATTTGAGAATCCATCACTGGTGGAATAAGGCTTAAATTCCTTCTATTTGTAGGATTAGAATTGGTAGCAACACTACAAACAACAAAACTAGGGCTGATGAAGATGGGTAACATAGAGGTTACAATAGATTCCTGAGGCTGCCTTAATTCATTTTAGCAAGAATTAAACATACTTAATAGTTCTTTTGTATACAACATTTAATTACTTTCCCGAGTAGAGCTATCTGCATGTATTATATAATGCAAAACCTTTCCCAATTAGAAAAAAAAATAAACAGAAATGAAAAGGAAAGGAAGGAGCATTGTCCTTTAGACAATATTATTTCATAGTCAGAGTCTAACATAGGTTAACATTTCAAATGACATCTGCAAAATCTCTTCTAAATCTGCTTCCATCATAGTATTAAATACTTCACGCTAGCACCATGTGGAGAAAAAGGAATACATTTTTATAATTGTCATCTTATTAACTGATATGAGAAAATGTTTCTCAATCTCATGGAGTATGAATTAGATATATCCTTATATTTTCCAGGCTGTAATTATTAGTCTCCTAGTGAAATGCTCAAATCACATGCTTGAAAATACAAACATATTTCTGAAGAAAATAAACAAATAAAATCAGTTTTGTTACTCTGGTTCAACAATAAATTCAAATATGAAGAACAGGAACTCTTAAATATAAAGACTAGAAAGAAAGGTACTCTCATGTCAAAACCTCAGTTGTTTTATTTGGTAAAAAAAAAAAAAAACTAGTTGTGTAATTTGGTAACAAATTATTTAGATCATTGTTTATTCACACAGTCTTCTATTAGCTTCTAACAAACAAATAGAAGAAGATGACACCCCTTCCTCTGAGAATCTGTCATTAATTTAGAAAGGTCAGACACACCGGCATAAAATAGTTAAAAAATGGCAATGAGATTTGTTGGTGGTGATAACTAGTTCTGTGTGTCAATTTCCTGACCTAAAAAATAAAGGGATTGGGAGGGATCCTTTAGCTCAATAGGCTTTATTCCATCTCAAAAGTGTATATTAGTACGAAAAGGTGGTTTAATAAGAGGAAAATAAATTGTATAATTTTTTCACATAGCTATTGAGAGTGCACAGCTCTGTACCAAGAAGTGCATGGATCTAAATGTCACTGAATCAACTTCTCCACATAAATTCGGAGACCTACAAATGTGTGCATACAAGGTTGGCTCAGGGCAACTTGCTTATCTCACCTCCCATCCATGCTCTTTCCTCCAGGTCAAGACTCCACCATGTCCATACATTCAGGGGAAACACTCAAATGGCTCAGTTGCCAGCAAATATGGTGTGAGGACTCCAAAAAATATGACTGCTCTGTTTCAAGGAGTAGCAGCCACTCAGTTTGAGTGGACTGTTAATATACAGAATTTAGGTCCAATTTTTCCTCTAATTTTTTAAAAAGAAACCAGAAACTTGAGATTTTATGTGAAATCTTCCAAAATGACCTTCTAAAATAATATTTCCCTTTTGATGATCATCTTAACATTTTAAGGAAACAACATGTGGACCAAATGAAATGTATCTATAAGCTATGGGCTATGGGCTGGACATAGACTAAGGACACCAGCGTGTTATATTTGTTCCAGTGATTCAGTGTGAACTGGAGAAGTGAGGGGAAGCCTGTGATGTTTACTGCAGGGTTTGAGCTACTCCTTGAATATGTGTGTGTGTGTGTGTGTGCACGCACATAGGCACATAACTGTGTACACACAAGGATATATGCAACTGGGAAGGTAAAAATGGAGGCCACTACTCAGACCCTGGAAATATCCCTGATCAAATGGTTGGAATGATAGGAAAGTATGGAATTTTGGACATCACAGTAGAATGTTTTCCTGGGTAGAGGAGACAGAAGATTGAGTTTGTTGCAAAACAGAGCCTTAAAAGGTGGGTGGAGATGTTTGTGCTAGCAGAAAATTCTTAAACAATCTTAATTAATTACATGTTGATCATATGTAAAGATGTGTATCTCCCAGGATACGTGTCATAAAATAATACTACCAATGAAAACCCAGGACTCCATATAATAGATTAAATGAATTGTATCAAGACCCAGCAAACAATGACACCTTCAAAACATATTTCTTCCTCCTCACATATTATCAATCATAAATATGAATTTGAAATCTTAGCTGACTTCAGTGGCAAAAATGCTGGAGTTTTGATTATTTGTATAGCGATCCTGATGTAAATTTCTCCAGTAGGCAAGACAGAAAATTAAAGTTGAGCTGAATGTCAATTATACATGCTAATTTCCATTCATGTACAAATATCTGATTAAACTCATATAATGCAGCTGGGTCCATTTTCACCTTTAATGAAAAGAAAATATCACTGAAAGGATTTGAAAATAGGAATTGAAAATTCATAATTATCATTTTCTCGAACACTTAAGAGGAACTCAAGATTTTCACATTACTATTGTTTTGGTTTCACTTGTTCGGTCTTTTGTTTGTGTTCTGTTGTTATTGTTTATTTATTATTATTATTTGTGTTTGTTTCTGGATATTATCTTCTTGGAATGAAAATTCCCAACTAGACAGAAGGGAATGCTACAGAATTTAAATTTTCCTCCTAACCTTTAAACCAGGACATAGTTCCCCTCTCCAGAGGGAACAGCTGCTATCAGTTCTTTGGATTAACTTCCAGAAATATTACATACATATAAGTATCACTTAGTCACTGAGTTAAGCACATAAAAGAGTGAAAATCGAAGTCATTTAGAAGGTATAGGTGTGTTTTTCTCTCACGTAAAAGAAGTCCGGAGGCAAGCACACCAAACTGGTAAATATCACAGTCTCAGGCACTTTTAATCTTTCTTTGTCATTATTCTCAGAATGTAGTTTTTATCCTTAAAGTCACTTCACAAGCACAACATAACTGCTAGAGTGAGATCTATCACATCAATATTCCAGGCAAGAAGGAAGAGCAAAAGGGTATCACTCCCAGCAGTCAGCTCCCTTTAAAAAGCTTTCTTGAAAATCCCACATCACATCTAATTGTTTAGCCTTTTAGGTTTAAGCCTAAAGTAGGTTTTAAGGTTTTAAGTAGGTTTTAAGATGGATATTTTGCAAGTCCCAAATATAGGGGTTCTGTTGGTAAAGAATAAAGGAAGAAGGAATATTGAATAGTCAACTAGCAGCCCACAATATAGAAGCCTATATATATATGTATTCTCTTCCTTCACAATTTTTAAACAAATGGTAGCTTACTAACACAGTCACATTGCTTTTGACTCTATCCTCCACATTCATTAGATTTCAGTGGTACCAAAACCAAAGGTCCAAGCCCAGGGCTGATTCCTCTAAAAGACAGGCTCTGCTCTCCTTCAGCTGCTCAGAATAATGATTGCTTCCTGCACTCCTTGCTCTGCAAAGACGATCAGTCGCAAACCAACAACATCACTATTACCTAAAGGCTTCCAGAGTCTGCTAGAAATGCAGAATCTCAGCCTCTTCTTCAAATCCACTAAATCAGAATTTGTAGTTTAACAAGATCTCAGGTAGTGTGGATAAGAATTTCAGTCTGAGAAGCAGTATGCACACTCAACCCTTCTAAGGTCCCAGGTTAGTGACAGCAAAGCTTGAGAGTCTATTAGGAGTCTTCTCCCAACCAGTTGTTGGAGTCTGGAAGTAATTCTACATGCTAGGCGGGGTATCTGTGAGAACCCTAGAGGAAATCAGCACTAGTTTGAGCATCAAGCTGTAAACTTACTAATCTATTTCTGATTGTGCCAGTAGTCAGAAGTTCTGATCCTTCTTCCCTAAGGTTATGGACTGGGGTCCTTCCTCCTATCCCCACTCCCTCTCTGCAAAACTGGAAGGAAAGTAGCATTCAACTCCAGCTAACTCTCTCGTTTTATCTTCTCTTTTCTTATGGAACTGTCCTTTCTTCCAGTTTCCTTGCCTCTTCTCAAATGAGCTTCCCTTGTTTTTAATCATTAAAACCAACAACTCTGAGAATTTATCACCATCCTGAAGCCTAGATCCTGGCTTTTTTTTTTCTTTTTTTGCTTTATTGAGTCAGGACAACGTTGATATCTCAGTCAATTTGAGCTGCTACAACAAAGTACCATAGACTGAGTGGCTTAAACAATAGAAATGTATTTGTCACAGTTCTGGAGGACAGGAAGTCCAAGATCAGGGTGCTAGCATGGTCAGGTTCTGGTGAGGGCCCTCCTTTTGGTTCACAGATGGATGCCTTCTGTCTGTAGCCTCACGTGGTAGGGAAGAGAGACAAAAAGAGATGAGGCTCTCTCCTGTCTCTTCTTATTGGGGCACTAATCCCATCGTGGGGGCTCCACCCTCACAACCTAATTACCTCCCAAAAGCCTCACCTCCTAATACCAGCATGTTAAGGATTAGAGTTTCAACATGTACATTCTGAGGAGACACAAGCATTCAGTCCATAACACTTGGCTATTAACAGTAGCTGGGCTAAGGGCTGAAAGGTCTCTTTTAGAGTCAGTCCTGCCTCCCAAATCTCAGGCAGATTTTTTTCCACCCTAAGTTTATGCCAAGTCTCAAGTGTCCCTGATGGTTCTCTTTTAACCAAGGGTAAAATCAGCCTAATGCCCAAAAGACCATGCTGCTAATGTCAAGATGTAACTTGTTGCTTTGTCTGACTACCTTTTTTAAGTCCACTGTTAGCACAGCAAGAACTGCTTCGAGGTGCTGGAGCCAGGCTGAAATGCAGAGGTCGGTTAAGTGGCTCTAGCTGGGATGGAGATAGGCAAGCTTAGCAGAACCTAATAATTGCAGTCTAGTTGGATCCTAATGTCAACACTATGTGAATTTGGATGGATAAAAAGGCCATTAGATTTGACAAAATGTAGGCTGTTAACCTTTAAGAGAGCAATCTCAGCAGAAAAGTAGGGCCGGAAGGCAGATTGCAATGAATCAAGCAAGGAATGAAAAACAGAGGAGAAGAGGCAGCTGATAACATTCATTTCAGACATCTGTGGATAGAAGGAAGAAACTATAAGACGTAACAGAACCAAATGACATTTTTGTAAGATAAGGGAGAACTACACATTTTTGAAGGCAGAAGGAAAAGAGTCTGTGCAAAGGACATATTGGAGACAAACACAATAGAGCAACAGAAAAATCTTTGAGAGTAAAAATAATGAAGGAACACTGCAGAGGGGTTGTCTAAAGAGGGGGAACTTCCCAGATACAGTAAGAAAGAATGAAGGAATAAATGTAGACACAAAATACAATCAGGTGTATCTGCAGATTGGTTCACCTAAATAGTCTTACACTCAACAAAGTAATAGAACAGGCAATGTTTTGTGTTACATTTAGGACTTTCATAGAATCAAAGGTTTGTATTGTAAGAAAAGCTTATGGAAACCAATTTGGTGTATTTTTTTTTTTTCATTTAAAGAGATAGGAAACCATGAGTGAATAAAATAAACGATTTGCCAAGACGGTTTTAAAGTAATCTAGTGGACTTCAAGACTTGACACTATCTAGAAGAGTCCCTGAGACCTTGCCTAGAGATGAAGACAGGATTTGCCAAGTGCTGGAAACAAGGCTGAGAGCACTCTTAGCCTGAGGCTGAGGATGACCTTGAGAACAGAGATGAAGGCCAAAGTTGAAGACGAAGAAGTTAACATTAGTTGGTTCTTTTGGATGGCCTGAGCACTGTGGCTCTGCTCTACTTGGTGAAGCAAGAGCTGGGCAAAGACAGCAGAAGTTGGCTTGATTCAGGGTTGGGGCTTGGCGTGGTCATTAATGGGCAGGCATGAATGAGCCCCTGGGGGCTGTCAAGAGGGCAGCATGAAGCCACCCACCAAGTTCCTCCATCATGGGGAATCTCTAATGTAATAAACTTCATCTTCTTGGATCTTGCCTGGTGAATGTGGAGATAGTTTTAACTGTGTTAAAGGCAAAGGACTTTGGAGACTAAAGATTTGTGTTTGATTCCTGATTTCACTACTGACTAGCTACAGGATCTGAAACAAGTTATTCTGATCCTTGAGTTACTCATCCACAAAAGAGACATGATAATACAGTTGTTCCTCAGTATCCATGAAAGATTGGTTCCAGGACTCCTCAAGGATACCAACGTTCATGAATGCTCAAGTCCCTTATTTAAAATGAGGGAGTATTTCCATGTAACTTACACGTATCCTCCCATATACTTCAAATCATCCCAAATAGTACCTAATACAATGTAAATGCTATGTAAGTGGTTGTTATACTGTATTGTTATGGGAATAATTACAAGAAAAAAAAGTCTGTATATGATCAGTACAGACACAACTATCATAGGCCTACATACATTGGTTGTTGAACCATGGCTGTGGAATCCATGGACACAGAGGGCCAACTCTACTCACCTCACAAAGATGTTGTGAAAGTTAAATTACCACAGACTTAGAATTAAATACCAGGTAAATACCTTAAAATATAGCTACCAATGTAATGTAACTCCCTTTTTCTAATGAAATGTAAATATGCATCATAATATAAAAAGAGATATAATCTGTCTCGAAGTATCAGATCATTTAAAGAGAGACAGCAGTATAGGACATGCCCATTCAGATATTCTCTATAATTTTCGTTAATGAGTGAGAGCATTCTCTCTGGTCAGCTCCCAACATACAGAAAAGCAGGAAACTACTCAACTTGGTAGGGACTGTGATTCTGAGATGGCCTTGGGCTATCTCAAATGCCATTTTAAGGTCTTTAAAGCTCATTGAACACCATTATCTCCACTGAGTTTAAATGGCACCAAAGCTTCTTCCTACACAGTTTCCACCTTTCAGGGCACAGCAGGGAATCCAAATTCTAATTATCACTGAACAAACCCTAATGTCTTTCTCCTAGCTTGGTCCACAGAGCAGAACAGTTTCAGTCTGGTAAGTAATAAAGCAGAACTGAAACAGAAAGCTATTTGCAATTTGTATTTATTTATTTATTTAAGAGATGGGCTCATGCTGTGTCGCCCAGACTGGAGTGCATAAGTGACATATTCACAGCTCCCTGCAGCCTCTAACTCCTGGGCTCAAGCGATCCTCCTCCCTCAGCCTCCTGAGTAGCTGGGATTATAGGTACAAACCACTGTACGAGGCAATAATTTGTATTTTTAAACACCTGAAATAGAAGCAGATGTGCCACTTATTTTCACTCATGGCTACAAAAAATCTATTTTCTATTTTAGGATTTTTGTGGAAAATGGTATGTCTGCAAGGATTTTTTTTTTTTTAACAAAACTATTAAGTTAGATCTTTAAAACACCTAGAAATGTCACTGGTTTTTAACCTGCTTTCTTTCAGCCCAAATATCCTTTTTGAATAATAACATTCTAACCTCCGAAATTCCTTCCAGAATACTTTTCTCGAATTTGGTTAAATATGAACATGCTTCACTTGATGGATGTTGGCATTCTAACCTCTGAAATTCCTTCCAGAATACATTTCTGGAATTTGGTTAAATATGAACATGCTTCACTTGATGGATGTTGGCAGCTGGGCTTGAGATGTGCTCCCCAAAGGGACTGGCTCTGGGGCAAACAAGGCTGCTAAGAGCCAGCTCTGTCACCATGGAAACACAGCTGCTCCTGTGAACACCCACAGCCCAGCCTCAGTCACCAGCACTGGTGGCACATCCTACTTGAAATGTTTACATCATAACAGCTTGAGTGTGGCTCGTACAACGCAGAGCTCATCCCTCTCTTCCAGAAATCACACAACTGGCTTTCATCAACGACAGAGAAACAAGATTGCTCCCAGGGTAGTTTTCAATTTTTTCCTAAAAGGAGAATTCCAAAGATAATAGAGCAGAAAACTCCACAACATCCCTTCCCCACCCCAAAATGGAACAGATCATTAAACATATTATTTAAGTACTCTAAGTAACAAACATGTTAGAACCCCTAAAAGTCAACATAGACACTCTAAGAGTAAGCCCTAATGAGTTAACCACACTTCACTTTTGGACATAGTTACTAGGCCATGCTGGGATTCAAGACTGCTATGATCCAAGGTGCTATGGTTTGTTTCGTCTCTGCCAAAACTCATGTTGAAATTTGTTCCTCAATATGGCAATACTGGGAGGTTAGTCCTAGTAGAACGAGTTTGAGTCAGTGTGGCAGGTCCCTCACGAATAGACTAATGCTCTCCTTTGGGAGTAAGTGACTTCTCACTCTCATGGTAATGGATTAGTTTCTGAGAGAACAGGTTGTTAGAGTCTGATTTCCTTGGTTTCATTCTCTTACTTTCTCTCCCTCCATGTGATCTATTTGCACACACCAGATTCTCTTCTGCTTTCTGACAGAAGTTGACACAGCCTAAGACCCCCACAGGACACAGATGCCCAACTCTGAACATTCCAGCCATCAGAATTGTGAGCCAAATTAATATCTTTTCTTTATAATCTACCTAGTCTCAGGTATTCTGTTATAGCAACATGAAACAAGCTAAGACACATGCACCTGAATGTGCAAATTCAAGTGCACCTGAATTTCATCAAAGCATTTAGCAATCAATTACACTCCAATAATAATGAATCTCCTGGACCAAAACCAGATGCAAGTATTTGAAGGGAAATATCATGTTAATATAGTTCTGGGACTGTTCCAAAGACACCTCAGAACTCTTAGTTTGGGTAATAAGAAAATGGGAATCAAAGGAAAAGAAATCATTATACCAAAAAGACACAAGCATGCACATTTCTATCACAGCATAATTCACAATTGCAAAGATATGAAACCAACCTAAGTGTCCATCAACTGAAGAGTGGATGAAGAAAAGTAGGTATATTCACACCAGGGAATACTACCCAGCCATAAAAAAGAATGAAATAATGTCTTCTGCGGCAACTTGGATGGAACTTGAGACCATTATTCAAAGTAATTGAGGAGTGAAAAACCAAATATCATATGTTCTCACTTATAAGTGGGAGCTAAGCTATGGGTACACAAAGGAATACAGAGTGGTATAGTGGATACTGGAGACTCAGAAGGAAGGAGAGTGGACAGAGGATGAGGAGATTTAAAAAAAAAAAAAACTACAGATTGTCTCAAACTATGAAACTAATACAAGAAAACATTAGGGAAACTCCCCAGGACATCAGTCTAGGCAAAAATTTCTTAAGTAATACCCCACAAGCACAGGCAACCAAAGCAAAAATGGAAAATCGGATCACATAAAGTTAAAAAACTTCTCCATAGCAAATGAAACAATCAACAAGGTGAAGAGATGATGCGCAGAATGGGAGAAAATATTTGCAAATTACCCAGCTGTCAAGTGATTACTAACTAGAATATATAAGGAGCTCAAGCAACTCTATAGGAAAAACTCCAATAATGCAGTTAGAAAATGTGCAAAAGATTTGAATACATGTTTCTTAAAAGAAAACACACAAACGGCAAACAGACAGATGAAAAAGTGCTCAACATCATTGATCATCAGAGAAATGCAAATCAAAACTACAATGGACTGTCATCTCAACCCAGTTAAAATGACTTTTACCCAAAAGATAGTAACAAATGCTGGCAAGGATTTGGAGAAAAGGGAACCCTTGTATAGTTGGTGGGAATGTAAATTAGTACAGCAACTATGGAGAACAGTATGGAGCTTCCTCAAAAAAATGAAAAAAAAAGCTTCCATAAAATCCAGCAATCGCACTGCTGGGTAAATATCCAAAAGAAAGGAAATTGCTATATCATAGAGATATCTAAACTCCCATGTTTGTTTCAGCACTTTTTACAATAGCCAAAATTTGGAAGCAACATAAGTATCCATCAACAGATGAATGGATAAAGAAAATGTGGTACATATACACAAATGAGCACTGTTCAGCCATAAAAAAAGAATGAGATCCTGAGATCTTGTCATTTGCAACAACATGGCTGGAACTGGAGGACATTATGCTAAGTGAAATAAGCCAGGCACAGAAAGACAAACATCACATGTTCTCATCTATATGTGGGATCTAAAAATCAAACTCACGGAGATAGAGAGTAGAAGGATGGTTACCAGAGGCTGGGAAGGGTAGCGGGAGGGGTTAGGGGAGCTGGGGATGGTTAATAGGTATAAAAAAAAGAAGTTGGAAAGAATGAATAATACCTAGTATTAAATAGCATAGCAGGGTGACTATAGTCTATAATAACTTAACTGTACATTTTTAAATAACTGAAAGAGTATAATTTGGATTGTTTGTAACATAAAGGATAAATGCTTGAAGGGATGGATACCCCATTTCACATGATGGGATTATTATGCATTGCATGCCTGCATCAAAACATCTCATGTAGCCCACAAATACATACACCTTCAATGTACCCACAAAAAAAAATAAATTTTAAAATTACATATTGGGTACACTGTGCACTACTCAGGTGATGGATACACTAAAATTTCAGACTTCACTATTTTGCAATTCATCCATGTAACCAAAACTACTTATACCCCTAAAGCTACTGAAATTTAAAAAAAAAAAAAAAAAAAGCTATAAAGAAAATGAGTACCATTCATGAAAAAGTTCTCATTTCTATGGATTTCAACACATTATTATGAAAAAAATTATGATCATTGCTCATTGAATTGAAAAAGTTACAATAAGGCTAAAGGTAAAGTTTAAGAACTCTAGATTATTAGACACAAGCATCCTGGAGCTATGCTGTGCTTTTGACTCAAATCTTGTGCTTCTTGTGCTGGAAAAAAAAATGCTTTTAAAAGTTTAATCCACCATTTAAAAAGTACATAGCATATAGTGAGCAATGTGTGGAGGTGGATAGCACTTAATTCTAAGTAAGGATTACTCCGAAGAATTACACCATCATTCTGGGGATTACAGTGTAAAAGATCTCGCCACTACTTTGCTAAGTAAATGCAGCTTTGGATTGTGGAAGGAGAACTGCATATTGATCAACAGTAAGCGGAGGGATTAATATCATGGGTTCCAAAGCCAGAGCGTCCCTACCTAAGTGGTTTGGGTACAAGTTAATTAACATCTGTGCCTCAATTTTCTCACACATAGAATGAAATCAACAATACAACTTAGCACTTGGAGATATAAGAACTTAATGAATTAAGGGACATATAGTGTTCAGAATAGTGTCCAACTAAACCCCATGCTAGGCACTAGATATGCATTACCTTGATAATCTTCACAATAATTGACGAAGTAGTATGATCACATCTATTTGACAGATTAGAAACTGAGGCTCAGTGAGGTTAAATACCGTACCCAAGGCTCACTCTAAGAGTAGTGGCAAAGGCAAAATTTAAACTGAGATCTCTCTGACCACAAAGATGGACTCTTGACCACCATAACCATCAACTGTGAAGTGAGTGTTGGAACAAGACTGAAACCCATCCTCAGACCTGGGTACATCACAGCAACGCTGTTGGCAAGAGTTGTCTCATGTTGATCCCCCAAGCGTCAGATGGAACCCCTTGAATCCCTGCCACCCAAGAACAGTAATGGTCCTGAGAATAGAGGTGAATTATATCCAGTGGTCAAGAGAGAGGAGATACAAAGTCTCAGATCCAAGGAGGATGTAGGAGCACAATACAGGAAAAGTGGTGATACTCAATGTCCATTCTGCCAAGACCATAGGGGAGGCCCAGTAGTCAATGACATGAGATCCTCTCCCACCCTTGATCCTGGAGTGGATGGTCTATGATCTGTTGCAGCAATGACGGAGGATGGGCAGGTCCTAGGCTACACAATGGGCTTCACTCAAAAGTCTATCAGTTGCAAAAGATGGTACTGAACTGGGAGCGGTGGTATGGGCCTCCAGTATGAGCTACTTACCACTTGGGAAGCTGAGGCAGGAGGGTTGCTTGAGTCCAGGAGTTCAAGGTTAGCCTGGAAAACACAGCAAGATGCTCTATCTTAAGAAAGAAAAAAGAGAGAGGGAGAGAGAAAGGTGATACTGTGGCCAGTTTCTCACACATAACACCCTGGGACCTTCTCAGAGCTGGGCCTACAGCATCATCAGTCTAATTTTGACTCTTGTGCAAGGCAGTGGAATTAGGTGTTATGGGCTCCATCTGCTGATTCAGCAGATCACAGCATCTGCCACATTTCACTAGGTAGGACTTTTACATACTTCCTGCAAGTTAGGAAGGCCATGAAACACCATTCAATTACAGAAAAGCAGGTTTCCCTATTATGAAACATCACTCAACTTCCACAAACACATATGGATAGAGGAATGCCTGTCTTTCTCTTAGATTCTACCGAGATCTATACACTCCATGTTTCTGTATGTGGCTTTTTCTGCATCGAGGGACTGAACAGTCTACTGAGTTTACCATGACTCACTGGATGGCAGGAGCAGCACCTGCGACAGAAAGGGCTCCAGACATTGCCATTTGCAAAAAACATACCCTCAATAGCTCCTTATTGGCTAAGTCAGCTGCTCACTGAGAAACAGACAGGCAGGGGGTGGACATGCCAGTCTGTATGCCCAGAGCGTGGTGCCTGAATGCCTAAGCATGCGGATCAGAGCACAGCTGCTCTGCCATCCACTGCCTCCCAGTGGCTGCTCTGGGGACCTCAGCTCTCAATGCATACAACCTGGAGATGAACACCTACTGCTGGTTATGTGGTTCTGTGGAAATCTGTATCTGAGGATCCATTGGCACAAATATGTTTCGTGAAATACTGAGGGTGCCCCAAAGTGGAAGGGGCACAAAAAGAGTCCAAATGCTTTAGTAAGCCAGAAACCAGATTCAAAATGAGTGGTAAGAACAAGGGTTTTGAGTAGTTAGAGGTTGAAGTCAATAGGTCAAGTTGGGAATATGGAACAGAGGTTGAATAAGCAAGTCTGAGGTCAGCCTTAATAGACACAGGCCAAGGGCTCTTGCCCAAGCCCAACTTTTACTCCAGTTCCTTGGGTCTGACTGCATGTAAACGATCAAGCATGGAGGAGGCAGAGCTCAGTGTAACCTAGATAATTTATAAGTCCCCATAGCCACAAGGACATGTATACTCAACCCAACCCAAGACCTTACCTGTCACATTCTGACATGACAAAAACAACTCTCTATCCTCAGGATATACCCGTAGTCAAGTGACACATTTATGAATTCTCTTTTAGTTTACATTTTGGATTGTAAATGGGTAAAGATTAGATGGAATTTTTCCTTGATGGAAGTATTTTTCTTCAAATGACCCCATAACACTCAGATATAATGACCCTATCAAACTAGTCACATAACACCATTGAAGAATTATTGAATTTGGCAAGGCACACTTAGAAAAGTCCTATATGAAATGATCTACTTAAATAGGCCCCTTTACAAAAAAAAAAAAAATCTTCGACAACGTTCTTATTCCTTAATGACTTGCCACCAGAAATGCATTATCTTAGAACAAGGTTCTTTGTGAGTCAGGGTAACATTGATGTCCTCCATGATATTGCTGAGCTGGTGTGTGCAGAGTGTCTGTATCACAGAAGTACGTCATTGAAAGTCTTATCTTCTTTGGTAGAGGCCAGCAAATCATTTGTTTTTCATTTTGAAGCTGTCTCCACAAGTGCTTCCCATACACATAAGGGCAGTAAATCCCCAGAGCTTGAATAAATGTGATGCTGCCGCTGTTGTGAATTTTTATGGTCATCGTGGAGAAAACAACTTATTTCCATATTCATTCATTCATTTGGAGTCCACGGTGCCAGTGGGACTCTTAGGAGAGTGAACCAAATGTCTTCACATAATTTCAGGCTTCACTTGGCATAGGACACTTCCATAAAAGATGCAGCTCTAATTCTGGATTCCTGAAGGAACAGTAGGAGCAGCTTGATTAAAAACAGATTAGATATTACTGGGAGTCACACTCTCCCCAGAGTGATTCAAATAAATAAGAGGCCAGTCTTTCCTAAGACTTCTTCCCTTGAGGATCCTAAGAGCCTAGACTTCCGTTCCGCTGGCCACACAAGAGAGCACAGAGGGACCTGGGTGACTGTCACACCAAAAGGCCCTCTCGGGAGCCATAGAAAAGGAAATGTGGCTACAAAGCATGGGGAGATGAAACTGTCCACCTGCTGCCTCTTCTTCAGTCTCAGAGTTTTTGATAAGCCCTCTAGAATAAGGAAGGATAAATATGCTGCCTGTATTCATCTGTTCTCACACTGCTATGAAGAAATACCCAAGACTGGGTAATTTATAAAGGAAAGAGGTTTAATTGACTCACAGTTCAGCATGGCTGGGGAAGCCTCAGGAAACTTACAATCATGGCAGAAGGCACCTTTTCACAGCATGGCAGGAGAGAGAATGAGTGTCGAGAGAAGGGGGAAGCCCCTGATAAAACCACCAGCTCTCAGGGGGACTCATTCACTATTATGAGAACAGCGTGGGGGAAACCACCCCCATGATTCAATTATCTCCACCTGGTCCCACCCTTGACACATGGGGATTATTACAATTCAATGTGAGATTTAGACACAGAGCCAAACCATATCACTGCCCAACCCAAAACTGAAGGTGAACCCTTGGACAAAGCTGAGCCCTCAACCCCTTAGAAGATGGAATTGAAAGTTTCCCAAATTAGTAGCCACATGTTATGTATCTGGACATTCCATTGTTTATCATACTGACTTAGGACAAGAGAGTATGCTGAATTCAGGCTTGCTATGAGGGTTGGAACACTGCCTGCCTGATGACAACTGCTTTATCAGTTCAACAGAGTGGCTGGAAAAGTCTTATCCTGTCATATTATTTCTCTCTCCCCAGGAAAGGAAGCAGTATGCATTCTGAGATATCCATAGTTATTTTTAATATCTTTCAAATGTTTGGTTTCATGTAAAATCAACCAATGTTAACCCATAAGTGAAAAGACTCTAATATCCCTTTACTTTCCACATGTTTATACTTCATCCATCTGTTAAAGATGGTATTATATAATTATTGACTTGTTCTCATGTTTAGTGCATGGTCCAGACAATATTAAAGCAAAGCAGCAAAAATCTGGAGAACTTATTGAATCATGGCAATAACTCTGATGCACACGAGCAGAGCTGGAGTTTACAGTGGCTGAGCAACATGGTGACCCACGAGGGAACTTCAGGATTGCTACCATGCTGGAGTTCTGAAATTCATCCACTGTATTTCAGACATACTGGTTTTCCTCCCCTACCTCACTTTGCAATGCAATTCTTCTCATCATTTATTCATTCAGAAACATTTGATGAATACATTTCTTCTTAGCAGGCAGTGCTAAGTGTTAGAAATGCAAAGTTGAATTGAGAAAAAGCTCTCATCCTGGAAGAGCTTCATAGTAGAGACAAACATGTAAATAAATATAATCACCATTCGAAATGTGCTTTATTTGAGGATGATGATGATGTGTCAAAATAGAGGAAGAAGCTTGGGGATTATTACATTTCCAGGTGAGATTTGGGTCTGATGGAGGTGGGGCAGGACTCTCAGAGGACACAACCTTTGCATCAGATCTCTCAGAGGGTAGTTCCTGCCTTCCAGGACCTACTTAGAAGATAATGAATGGACACAATGCTGTGATACAAAGCAGTACCTTGAAGCTGCCATTACAGATATAAGAACAAAGTGTAGAGACTATTCAGACTAGAGATGGATCAGCTAAAGAAATCAAAGAAAGTGACATTTACAACTGGGCTTAAAGAATGAGAGAGTTTGTGCATGCAGAGATGTGAGAATAGGGTGAAGGGTCATGGGCAAGCAAATAATGGGGTGTACTCAGGGAGTTGGAGTACAGATGCATGGCAGAGGAGAGTGGAAGACAAGCCTTGGAGTCAGGCTGAGGCAGGATCATAAAGGGGCTGTAAGTGTATAACAAGTACATGTACACTTGCACCTGTGAAATAATCTTTGTTATTGAGTACCTACCTCCAATTGTGAATAAAGATTTAAGAAAGTTTTTTTTGCCATCAAAATTCAAATATGCTATAATTGCTATAAAACTCACCTTTTAAAAAATAAAGAAACCTCACTGACTTCATATTTTTCTCCAGCAACTCTCCTTTTTCTCCTCCTCTTTCAGTAAAACTCCTTGAAAGAACTGTTAACATTGTATTTTCTCTTGAACCTGCTCTGATCTAATTTTTGCCCTTCTCTCCACCAAAATGACCATCATTAAGACCACTGATGTCTTCCACTTGTCCATACAGTGTTCAATGCTCAGTCATTGTTCTTAACCTATCAGAGACCTTTAACACAGCCAGTAACCTCCATTTCTGTACCCCTCATACTTCTCTTGTCAGTCCTTTTTGGTCTCTTTTGCTGGTTTCTAGTCTTCTCTCCAATTGCTGAATGTCATGATGCTCCAGAACTTCATCCATGAACCCCTTCTCTTACTTCACTCACTTCCTTAGTGATCTAATTCAGTCACATAGCTTTAAATACCATCTACAGATATTCTGTTAACGTCTACATGTGTCATTGTTCTTTACCTGAGAATTTCTCAGCATTGTGCTTTCATCAAGCAACGTTCAGGGATGAATTAACTTCTTCCCCATCACACCCCCACAGAAAGTAGGCTGGATTCACCTTACTGTGAGAACAGCACAGAATTTCTTCCCAATAACACAACCCACAGGTGTGCACGCATCCATCAAGGCCCAAGAGACATGATAAATGGGGAAAGATATATGAAACTTGTGTTGCCCTCTGCATTGTGAGTAAAACTCCTTTGTTTCTGACCCAGCACCCATGGAACAGTAATAGACTAATTTGTTAATTTATAAGTAGGGTAAAATCCCTGCAAAGTTTCTGACATTAGGTAGCTATGCTTTCTCTTAGAAGTTACTTAATACCTTAACCCAAATATGTTACATATAGAAGCTGTCTATTCACAAATGTTCAACTTAATGACTTTCATTGGAATAAAGCTCTGCACAGAGCAGTGTGTCAATCTCTGTCTGCCTCCCACACGCAGCCTTGGTGAAGGACTTCATAGAGTCATTTTGAACTTGAGGAAACAATAACTAATGAGCAGCATTGTAGAACCTGTGCGATATGGTTTGACTGTGTCCCCACCCAAATCGCATCTTGAATTGTAGCTCCAATAATTCCCACGTGTCATAGGAGGGACCCGATGGGAGATAATTGAATCATGGGAGTGGGACTTTTCCATGCTGTTCTCATGATAGTAAATAAGTCTCATGAGATCTGATGGTTTTAAAAAGGGTAGTTTCCCTGCACACAATATCTTGCATGCCGCCATGTAAGACATGACTTTGCTCATCCTTTGCCTTCCACCATGATTGTGAGGCCTCCTCAGCCATGTGCAACTGTGAGTCAATTAAATATCTTTCCTTTATAAATTACCCAGTATTGGGTAATATGTCTTTATTAGCAATGTGAGAACAGACTAATACAGTAAATTGGTACCAGGAGTGGGGTACTTCTGTAAAGGTACCAACACATGTGGAAGCAACTTTGAAACTAGGTAACAGGCAGAGATTGGAACAGTTTGAAGGGATCAGACAGGAAGGTATGAAAAAGTTTGGAACTCCCTAGAGACTTATTGAATAGCTTTGTTCAAAATGCTGATAGTGATATGGACAATGAAGTCCTGGTTGAGTAGTCTCGGATGGAGATGAGGAACTTGTTGGAAAGTAAAATTAAGGTGACTCTTGCTATGTTTTAGCAAAGAGATTGGTGGCATTTTGCCCCTTCCCTAGAGATCTGTAGATCTTTGAACTTGAGAGCTATAATTTAGGGTATCAGACAGAAGAAATTTCTAAGCAGCAAAGCATTTAAGAGGTGATTTGGGTGCTGTTACATAGTAATGTATTTATGTATTAATAAAGATATAGTTTGGAATTGGAACTTATGTTTAAAAGGGAAACAGAGCATTAAAGTTCAGAAAATTTGCAGGCTGCTGATGCAATACAAAAACAAAACCCATTTTCTGATGAGAAATTCAAGCTGGCTGCAGAAATTTGTATAAGAAGTCAAATGTTAATTGCTGGGACAATGGGGAAAATGTCTCCAGGGCACTTCAGAGGTCTTCATAGCAGCCCCTCCCATAACAAGCTGATAGGCCAAGGAGGAAAAAATGGTTTCATGGGCTGGGCCCAGGGCCTTGGTGCTTTGTACAGTCTTGAGTCTTGGTGCCCTGCATCCCAGTTGTGGCTAAAAGGGGCCAATGTACAGCTCAGGCTGTTGCTTCAGAGGGTGCAAGCCCCAAGCCTTGGCAGCTTACACATGGCACTGGGCCTGCAGGGGCCCATAAGTTAAGAATTGAGGTTTGAGAACTTCCACCTAGATTTCAGAGGATGTATGGAAATACCTGGATGTCCAGGCAGAGGTGTGCTGCAGGAGCAGAGCCCTCATGGAGAACCTCTGCTGGTGCAGTGCAGAAGGGAAATGTGCAGTGGGAATCCCCATACAGAGTCCCCACTGGGACAATGCCTAGTGGAGCTATGAGAAGAGGGTCACTGTCCTTCAGACCCCAGAATGGTACATCCACCAACATCTTGCACCATAGACCTAGAAAATGCACAGACAATGTCAGTCTATGAAAGCAGCCAGGATGGGGGTGATATCCTGCAAAGCCACAGCTATGGAGCTATTCAAGACCATGGGAACCCACCCTTTGCATCAATGTGACCTGTATGTATGACATGGAATCAAAGGAGATCATTTTGGAGCTTACTTCCCCGCTGGATTTTGAACTTCCAAGGGGCCTGTAGCCCCTTTGTTTGGCCAATTTCTCCCATTTGGAACAGGTGTATTTACCCAATGCCTGTATCCCCATGGTATCTTGGAGGTAACTAACTTGTTTTTGATTTTACAGGCTCATAGGTGGAAGGGACTTGCTTTGTCTCAGATGAGACTTTGGACTCTGGACTTTTGGGTTAATGCTAAAATGCATTAAGACTTTAGGGGACAGTTGGGAAGGCAGGATTCATTTTGAAATGTGAGGATATGAGATTTGGGCCAGGAGTGGAATGTTATGGTTTGGCTGTGTCCCCACCCAAATCTCATCTTGAATTATAGCTCCCATAATTCCCACATGTCATGGGAAGGACCCAGTGGGAGGTAGTTGAATCTTGGCTGTGGGTCTTTCCCATGCTGTTCTCATGGTAGTGAATATGTCTCACAATATCTGATGGTTTTATAAAGGGGAGTTCCCCTGCACACACTCTCTTGCCTCCTGCCATGTAAGACATGACTTTTCTCCACCTTTGCCTTCTGCTATGATTGTGAGGCCTCCTCAGCAATGGAACTGTGAGTCCATTAAACCTCTTTCCTTTGTAAATTACCCAGTCTTAGGTATGTCTTTATTAGCAGCATGAGACAGACTAATATACCATGTATTAAATAGAAAAACTTCTATCATTCCTTAAGGATTCTCTTAAACTTTAAGACTTCAATGTTGGTGTGAATGTGGGGAAACAGGAGAGTGATTGGGGAGTTATGTTGTTCAAGGATCCTTCTGTCTTTCTTCAAGTCTAGCAATCGTCTCTTCTCTGAGCTCTGGATGAGATTTTTATCCATCTATTTCACATAAAAGTGGCCACTAAAGACACATGATTTCAGGGATGACTCAATTTTTTAATTCATTCTTAGTAAGAGTCACAACTAGCAGAACACACAGCCAGTGGTTATCCTCCTAGTATCTATAGGTGTGAAACCTAATCTAGTCAATTCTCATACAAGGCCTGCAGGTCAAAACAAACCAACCCCACATACAAATTCGATTTGCAAAAAAAAATCAATCTCTTAACAAAAAGTGGAGTTAGAATGTAGTTTTATGTCATTTGCATTAATTAAATATATCAAAGATTAATTAAATATATCACAGAAGATGGAAAGTATGCTGTCAGAATTTACAATATAGAGAAGAAAGTTATTTAAAATTATATAACTACAGAAATGGATACCTTTAGTGAGAGAAGACAGAAGGTGTCTTTAAAATGAATGATTCTTTTCAAAACTTTATTAAAAGCAGAGATAATCAAGATTGTTGTGCTGATGTTATTTACTTTGTATGTGTTTGTTATTGGCAAGAATGCATTTTCCACTTCTTGTAGACAAGCAGAAAGTGACAGGGACTATTTAAATTCAAATTCTGGGAAATCAAGAACTACACAACAGTCAGTCATCTACAAATTGCTTATTAACATGATGTCCAGACAGTTTCTCATGAGGGTAACATTATTAATTAAGCAGCAGTTTGGTTAATCACAATAGCAAAAGTAATTTTTGGAATAAATGTTTTATGAGTGTGCCCATCAATAAGGCAAAAGTAAAAGAAAATGTTTTAATTAATTCATTTATAATAATATTGAGATTATGGTTCCAAATTCTGTTTGAGGACTTGAAGAATGATTTAATATTTCAAGCATGGCATGTCATCGTCTTATTGTTTTCAGCTAATGGTACTGTCTGTCTCAATTGCCTGGCCAAAAATTCTTTCATGTCGTCTATCAAGACAATATTAAGGTCCGTTAGTGAATAGTTAGATCGGACAAATTTTTTCTTCTATACATTGCTCTGTTCTTCTAAAATTATGCATTCCCACATTTATCAGTAAGAAAATATTCACTGGATAGGGAAGCATAACATGCTTCCATATTAAAAAACTGACCTTACTTTCTGTCCATCGAAAGACTAGTTATTTGGAAAAGGAAAAATAAATAAATTGACCAGTTCTCTTTAGCACATAGACAATGAATATTTTCAGAAAATGCAGTTAAATCAATATTTTTAGAATAATCCATGGTCTTAAAACTATGAGAAAAAAGTATAAGTTACATAGGACTTAAGTAAACATATTTCTGAAAAAAATATCCAAAGAGCTTACTCTCTGTTGCCTTCATTAAAGTTCATCTATAACCATCTTCTCATATATAACTTGCTTACTGCCTCATCCTTCTCCCAAACCTCTCTTTGAATTTCAACTGTACTTACTTGAAGGATAAAATCAAGACTGTAAAGCTTGCATTTATTTTTCAGTGTTAGTCATCTGGTCAACATCTTTCTTTTTAGCCTAGAAGAAAGTGTGCATTAAAATCACATAAAGATTTCCTGCAACAAATACAATTTTATTTTATATTATAAAGATTTCTTAGAGGGTACCTACATTTTTACCTTAAATGTGTGAATATGTAACAAAATAATATATAGTTCAACTACTAACAGTTAACAATTTCCAGTCCTCTTACAACAGTGGAAAGATAATCTAGTAGAGGGTAGTATATATTTAGTTTCAGGTCAAGATTCTTCCATCGGGATAGGATTTTTTTTTTAAGGGAAATTGGTCTCCTGTTGGATTTCCAGGCTCAACTCCATCAAATCAACACTACATATTGATATGTGAAAACAATGTATCAGCATGACTGAGTTTGTTCTCATCAATCCTCTGGCCTTTCTTCCAGTAAATGCCAATGGATCAACCAGTAAATGCTGATGGACCAACCAATAAATGCTGATGGACTCTAGCATGACAAATCGAATGAGCCAATATTAGAAAACACCGAAATACATATGTCCTGTCAAAGAGGCTAACAATATGCTAACATACACTTTAGGCATCATTCTCATATGGAAAAACATCAAAAAAACAAAATAATAATTCACTTTAATTCAATATAAAGGTGTAGGTAGAAGTATTATATTTTTTCCAAAAAAAGAGGGGAGGCAATGTATTAGAACATTAGAAAATAATATTCATTGTGGCATTGAGCTATCATGAACACTTTAGCTTTACACTGGAAAAGTCCCATAGTACTCAATCAAAACGTTTTGATATATCTTTGCTTACCTCTCACCTATATGGATGAAAAAATAATGATTTGTGAGATTTAACTTACCTGAGTTTGTTGTGGAGGGATAATCATTGGAATACGAAAACTATCAAGCAACTATGGACTTACTATCCAATAAGCAACTTCCAACATAGAATTCACAATGCCTCATCTAAATTTCTGTCTGTATGCAAAACAGCAGAACTCCTCGTACAGAAATTTTCCAATGCAGCCTGATTCCTCCATTCTGTTACTATCCTTCTCCTTCCTTGCAGTGCCACTGAAAGAAAATTCAGAGTGTCAGTCATTTTAGTCACAGTGGATAGGAAGAGAATCTTGATCTGCCTGGCTGCTGCTTGGTCTAGCTCCTTAGATTTCAAAAGAAATCTGATTTATCAATGTTTATGACACTAGAACTCATGTCGCCCAAACTTACTGAACTGTTTTTCAAGCTAAAGGATCATCTTTGAAGTAAGCTCCCCAAAGTAATGAATTCAAAGAGGTACACAAAATAACAACAGAAAATGCATATATTGAAAGGGATACACAGGATAATCCGTGGAAGCATGCGAAGTTGCAGCTTCTTTTTCTGTTTATTTTTATCTAAAAACCTAAGGAACATTAGCTAGTAACAATATCTGACTTATAGTTTAACACTGGTAGCCTTACTAGGCCTATATGCCAGAAGGTCTTATGTTACTTAACTACCGGGATAAATTCTGAGAAATGCGGCCTTAGGCGATTTCATCACTGTGGGAACATCATAGAGTTTACTTACACAGACCTCGGTGGTGTAGCCTACTACACATCTAGGCTACAAACCTCTATAACACTGTTACTGTACTGAATACTATAGGCAATTGTAACACAATGGTAAGTATTTATGCATCTAAATATATCTAAATATAGAAGAAGTGCAGTAAAAATACGGTATAAGATGTAAAAGTTGATAAGCCTGTATATGGCACTTACCATAGTTGGAGCTTGCAGGACTGGAAGTTGCTCTCGGTGAGTCAGTGAGGGAGTGATCGGTGAATGTGAAGGCCTAGGATGTTACTCCACACTGCTGTGGACTATAATCACTGTACACTTAGGCTATACTACATTTATTGTTTTTAATTTACTTTCTTCAATAACAAATTCATCTTAGCTTACTGTAACTTTTTTAGTTTATAAACTTTTTAAAGAACCTTTTGACTCTTAAAATAGCACTTAGCTTATAACACAAACACATCGACCTTGTGCAGTTGTACAAAAATATTTTTTCTTTACATCCTTCTTTATAAACCCTTTTCTATTAATTTTTTTTTAACTTTTTAAACTTCTTTGTTCAAAACTAAGATCCAGCTAGGCGCAGTGGCTCACGCCTCTAATTCCAGCACTTTGGGAGGCCGAGGCGGGCGGATAACCTGAGCTCTGCAGTTCGAGACCAGCCTGACCAACATGGAGAAATCCCGTCTTTACTAAAAATACACAATTAGCCGGGCATGGTGGTGCATGCTTGTACTCCCAGAAACTCAGGAGACTGAGGCAGGAGAATCCTCTGAACCCAGGAGGCAGAGGTTCTGGTGAGCTGAGATTGCGCCATTGCACTCCAGCCTGGGAAACAAGAGCGAAACTCTGTCTCAAAGGAAAAAAGAGAAAAGTAAAGAAAAGAAAAAACTGAGATCCAAACATACACATTAGCCTCAGCCTAATCATCAATATCTCTGGGGTCAGTATCATCAATATCGCTGTCTTCTCCCTCCATATCCTCTTTCATGGGAAGGTTTTCAGTGGCAATAACAGGCATGAAGCTGTCATCTCCTATGATAACAATGCCTTCTGAAACACCTTCTGAAGGACCTGCCTGAGGCTGTTTTGCATTGAACTTTTTTTTCTTAAGGTAGAAGGAGTATACGCTACAGTAAGGAGTATAGTATAAAAACGTAAACCAGTAGCATCGTTGTTCACTATCAATATCAAGTATTATATACTATACGTATTTGTGTTTGCTATACTTTTATATGATTGGCAGTGCAGTAGATTTGTTTACAACAGCATTAGCACAAATATGTTAGTGTTGCATGTGCTATGATGTCACAACAGCTACGATGTCAATGGGAATTTTTCAGCCCCATTATAATTTCATGAAACCACCATTATTTACGTGGTTCATCACTGATGGAAATGTTGTTATGTGATGCATGACTATGCTAGCAGTAGCCTGTGGGGGAGCAAAACTCCATAGTGTAATGCAGTTAGCAGTGACGACTGTGTTGGGTGTATTGAGATGAATTACAATCTCTGTGCAGGGTTTAGTAGATTTACAGATTATATTATCTGTTTTTAAGAAAACTAATGTTCACAAAATTTCAAGTGGCATAGATGTTTTCTTGGAAGAATCCATGCATTAAAGATAAAACTAATTATGGACATGTATGAATTTTTTTAATAGCAGAGTTGACGTGTGTCCTCCTAGTACAAGCTCCCTGTCAGGTACAATGCAAAATAACAACAACAATGATCTAATCAAAGTGAAAAGACAATACTCCCAGAATTTGAAATTATCAAGAAAACTGTTTGAAATGTGCTATGTAAAATAATTATGATCTGCTTATACACTTTTGGTGGAAGTGTAAATTAGGTCAATCATTGTGAAAATCAGTGTGGCCATTCCTCAAAGGACAAAAAGCAGAACTACCATGCAATCCAGCAATCCTGTTACTGGGTATATACCCAAAGGAATATAAATCACTCTATTATAAAGAGACATGCATGCCTATGTTTATTGCTACACTATTCTCAATAGTAAAAATATGTAATCAACCCAACTGTCCATCAATGATAGACTGGATAAAGAAATTGTGGTATATATACACCATGGAATACTATGCAGCCATAAAAAATAATGAAATCATGTATTTTGTGGGAAAATGGATGGAACTGGAGACTATTTTCCTTAGCAAACTAAAGCAGGAACAGAAAACCAAATACCACATGTTCTCACTTGTAAATGAGAGCTAAATGATAAGAACTTATGAACACAAAGAAGGAAACAATAGACACTGGGGTCTACTTGAGGGTGGAGGATGGGAGGAAGAAGAGGAGCAGAAAAGATAACTATTGGGTACTGGACTTAATACCTGTGTGATGAAATAATCTCTACAACAAACCCCCTGCCACGTGTTCGCCTGTGTAACAAACCTTCACATGTAGCCCCAAACCTAAAATAAAAGTTAAATAAATTAATTAAATAACTATATTCTTCTGTTAGGATTTATATTTGTAGGTAGGATGAGAAAACATGGACTAGATGTAAAAACACCAAATTGATGATCATGGTTTCTTCCCAATATTAAAAGATGGCATTTGCTGACAAGAGTGGATTGCTATGAACTGTGACTTGTCAAATTTTCCTCTCATCATTTTTTAAAATTAGGATGTCATCATCATACTTCATACATTAAAACTTAAGTAATTTTCTTTTTTTTAAGTTTTTTGAGTGGTTACTTAAATCTTTTTGTTTTGTTTTGTTTTGCTATTACACTTTAAGTTCTGGGATACACGTGCAGAACATGCAGGCTTGTTACATAGGTATGCATGTGCCATGGTGGCTTGCTGCGCCCATCAACCTGTCTTTTAGGTTTTAAGCCCCACATGCATTAGGCATTTGTCCTGATGCTCTCCCTCTCCTTGCCCCCCACAGGCCCTGGTGTGTGATATTCCCCTGCATGTGTTCATGTGTTCCCGTTCTTCAACTCCCACTAATGAGTGAGAACATGAGGTGTTTGGTTTTCTGTTCCTGTGTAAGATTTAAGTAATTTTCTCAGTGTCATTTCTCCATCTCCACTGTGGCCCAAATTGTGCAGAACCTGCTGTGAGTCTAAATATGAGTTCACATGTGATAGGCAGATGTGATAGATAGAATAAGAGTTCCCTAAAGATTTCCACATCCTCATCTCTGGAACCTGTGAATAAATCACTGCACATGGCAAAGGAGAATGAATAAAGGTTGCAGATAAAATTGATTGATAATTGTGTGACCTTAACACGGAGGGATTGTCCTAAGTTGTCCAGGTGTGTCCAAAATCCTTAACAGCAAGATAGGAAGGCGGGGAAGGAAGGACCAGGGAGATGGCAGCCTGAGACAGAATCAGCAGCTAAGGAATGCAGGCATCCTCTTGTGGCTGAAAAAGGCAAGGAAACAGTTTGCCAGATCTTCTAGGAGTACAGCCCTGCTGACACCTTGATATTAGCCTCATAAGGCCCATTTCAGACAACTGACCTTCAGAACTGTAAGATTTGTGTTGTTTTAAGCCACTAAGTTTGCAGCAATCTCTTACAGCAGCAACAGAAGACTAATGCAAGAGAGTTCTTGATTTACACGTATGCATGCTTCCAGGTATACACATATACACACATACCCCTAAGGGAGAACCCACCAAGAACTAGAAAGTTGTTTGCTGGCAAATCCCTTCTAACATACAGTTTAGTAATAAAATGTTCCCACATTATGAAACCATCACTATCACAGGCTAATATAAAGAAACAAAATTTGCAACAAATACAGCAAAGGCTCTCCCCCATAAGACCTCATATAAATTAACGAAAACAAGATCAAGTTAATAAATGGGCAAAGAACTTCTGAGGTCGTTCACAAAAGAAAAAACATAAATGACTAATAAAATATGAAAATACGTTAGATGAAAGAGAACTATTGCAAAAATAAATAAATGAAGAGATGCCATCCTGTTTATTTTCTTGACGTGTATTTTTAAGTGGAACTATCCTATGGTATGGAAAAGCAAGCATTGTCAGTCACTGCTGTGGTAGGATAGATGATACAAACTTTCTGAAAACCAATAAACCAATAATGTATAAAAAATGGTCATAAAAATATTCAATGGCACTTCTGCAATAATAATTTTACCTCTGGGAATCCGATCATCAAAAATTCAGGAAAAACATTAATATTTTTCATAATATTATTTATAACTTGAAAACAACTTTCAATAATAGAACATTACTTTAATACATAGCAGTATATTTAAATAATACAAATTTATGTAGTCATTAATAATTAAGCTTATGGAGAGTATTAACTTGGGTCATACGAGTATAAGTGATACATAGCAACTACAAGAGAGAAAGATTGGAAAGAAATCTATTGTAAAGCTATTAGTGATGGGATTAGGGGCCATTTCTTTCTTGTGTATGTAACTGGTTTACTGAATGGGTTGCTAGAATGCAGTCAAATGGCAATTTTGTTTGTTCTCTCACTGCCCCTTCAAGTACACATTACGGCTTTGTTCCATCTCACCCTTTGGATCATATTTCAAGCAGAATTTATAGCTCTTTTAGCTCCTCAGAGATATTAAATATCTAGTCCAGGTCACTGCAAATTCTCATCCACTTAAAAACTCTCCCGCTCAGCTTGGGCCTGATTTCAACTTGCAGATTTGCAGAGGAGGGAACACAGCACTGCTTCCTCCTCTTCTCACTCCACTTCTCTCACTGCTCCTCTGCGTTGTTGTGGGGATGAAGTAGAAGGAGGGATGATGGGAGAAAAGGAGGGAATAAAGTGTTAGCATGACGGGTTCCATTGTAATCTGGCAGGGATACTCTCTGGGTGTGACAGCTCCTACACGCTCATGCTTCTTCTCGTGGGGTGCTTTTAGGGGTTCTTCAGAATCCCACCCCACCCCTCCTTTAAGATCCCTACCTGTTTCTCAGATGATCAGCCTCCCTGGTTTGCCACTTTGCACACCTACTTGCCTTCTATAGCCAAAGTACCACCATCCTTTTTCTGAGGTCCCCTGCCCTTCCAAGAAGTCCTCTGGGATGGCTCCACTCCAGAACAGCACAGGAAGATCTCTCCAGAGGCCTTACCCCCAGGCTAAGGGCACACACACATCCTACCCTGCCAATTCCACCCAGTCCTGTCTCCACACACTGCTACCAAAAGCCCCTCTAGACACAGCCTCTTGCCTTTTGACTCTTCCAAGTGTGAGTTGGTTGCCAAACCCCCATGTTGCCCAAAGTGTAAGAAATATTAAGCTCCCTCAGTGCTTTCTGAAGCACCCCCTCACTTGGTTTGAGGTGAGAGGAGGTGCCCGCTGGGTGGGAGGCGCCATCAGCACCCTGGCAGATTTCTCTGTAAGTCCTTCTCCTAAGACCTCACCCTAAACTTTTCCCTAACCTCTCATCCTCTCAGGGCTTCTTGACCTTTGTCTAGACAGTCCAGAGATGGATTACAAGCTCAGGGTCCTAATTCACGTGGGCAGTCAAAAGCCTCAGATATCTTGTTCTCTGCATTGGAAACTTCAGCCTTTGACACCAGGACTATCAGAAAAAGTTCCTTTTCCCAGTGTTATTTTATAATGGTGGTAAAGGGTGGAAACAAATGTTAACAAAGGCAAGAAGATAAACTACAGCAACTATTAAGTATCTATTTTTCATACCTATTGAAGTGCTTATAGTAAGTATTTTTAGACTGGACTAGATTCATTGACAATTTTGTCCTCTAGGAATTGCAGTGTCTTTGGCTCCATGGAATAAAAATCATCCTCTTAGCATCATAAATGCAGAGGTTAAATTCTACACCTGCATTTATTCTCTGAACTACTAGTATCCAAAGTACAAATTATCTCTTCTATTTTGTTTTATCACTACTGAATCACCAGCAAGTTAATGTGTTTTCTTGTGGTATGATTAACAAAGCAATTTAGTATCTAAATATGATTTACATTCCCAGAACATTTTAAATAATTAAGTAGGTGATTGGTATTTAATTTATAAGCAACATGTTTTGATTCCTTCTGTAGCTTTTAAACATTAAAATAGTTACAGTTAGTGAGTGCTAGTACAAAATGCTCAATCATCAGAAAAAAATCAAAAGTTTAAAATGGATTTCTTAATAATCTTTGCTGATTATAAAATACAAGAACTGTAAGTCCCAAATCAAAATCTAAGTGAAATGTCTAGAAATTGGTTTTTTCCCCCATTTCTGTGTACTTTTTAGAAAGCTATTGCGGCTACATAGAAATGAAAAGGCTCTTTTAAAATCACAGCTATCATTTTGAAAGAGTGTTTTCTACTGCAAATTCTTAAAAGTTGCTCATAAATTTTTATCTTTATTAGATTATATTGGCTCTTTAAGTGTGGAAACTTGGCATAGATTCTTAAGGTACACATGTTTTCCCTTTTGCAGTTGGTGGGTTTTGTGTATGCCTGTTATGTGATCAGTATTTCCATGGAAGAAGAAGACACATGTAAGTACTGTTTTCTCTCTCCCCGTGGCTTCCTTTTGAATGAGATACAGCTTCCAAAACTAATCATTACAGGGTTATGAACTCTTTTATATTTGGAGTCTAAAATGATTGAACTCAGCATACTAAAGTTACAGTCAAAAGTTGACAGACTGAATTGCACACAAATAAGGTGACGCTACATATTGAAACTCTCAATTTGTAAGAGCATGTGCAGAGACTCAGAAGGCCAAGGACTACTGTCATATATCTTAGCAACTTTTCATCAGACATCTAACCATTATGCTGAGTAGACAATCAACGGTTGTTTTGTCTATTAACAATTTTAGGCATGTTGGTGGCAGAATTTTGAAGTCTGAGTAACAGTAGTGATATCGATACAATAATACATTACAGAAAGATCTATATGTATATAAACTATATAAAATGCAATGAAAAAAAACTAAAATTTACAACCTTCCAGGTGAGATGCAAAAAAAAAAAAAAAAATTACGAGGTGCTAAAAAAAAAAGTTAATGGGATACTTAAAAGCTAAATCACGTTTTAGCAGAACACCCAAAAGAAAAACATTTATTAATATTATGACCTGCAGTTATATGATAGAGCTTTAGCAGCATAGGTCAACAAATGGCCTTCATTGAGCACCTGCTGATGTATAAGACACTTCCAGGCACAACTCTGTTAAGGACTCATATTTTAATTTACTTTCAAAAAAAAATTTTTTTTT
>NW_012123154.1:5884329-5887288 GCF_000951035.1 Colobus angolensis palliatus | reverse complement strand
ATATTAACTGGAATTTCAACCTGAAAGTTATTGGAATTTGAGCTGAATAAGTCAAAAAATTAATAAATTGATAAATCCCAGCTGAATCTCTTATAGATACCTACTTTTGAGTAGTTATAAGACAACAACAACAACCAAAACAAACTGTGCTCTTTCTTTTCCTCCTCACTGAACTGTTCGAAGACTCTCAAAAGACAGCAGTGCTCAGCTGTACCTAACAGTGGGAGAAAAGGCAGATTAATCAATAGTTTTATCATCTAGTGCAGTAAATATACAAAAGTCTTTTCCTTGAGACTTGTGGTTTGAGCAAAGCTGGGAAATGCAAAATGGCATGCAAAATAAAAGACTCATATAAATGGATACTTTTGTTAACCTTCTATTAGCCTTCTTTTCAGTGTATATAAATTGTATTGTTCACTGACAGATATTGTTGTTCCATTGACTTTGACATCTTTAATTAGCTTAAGTTTCTCTATAGAAATCTCTGAATCAGCTATTTCAATGCCCTTCAAATGGGGATTGAAGCAGCTGCTAGGAGACTATTCTATTAGTAGTTTAATTCTAGTGTTTGTTATGAGGGCCATACATTACATTACTGAGAGACATCTGGATATAGTACTTGTGTTGTCATCAATTCAAATTGACTCAGAGTCAAAACGAAACTTGGGTGCTCAAAGCAAAGTATATATGCCCAAGACTAACTTAACATGATAATCTGCTGGAAGAGAGATGACAATGGAAAACAGTCACAAACATTTGAGTCTGATAGTTCTCAACTGAGGGTAATTTTATGTTTTTTATTGAAAGAGGTAGGAAATTAAAGTGCAGATGTAATTAAATTGTCCCAGGGTCTTCAGAAGGCAGATGTGAGCAAAATGTAATATCTGAAACCAATTGCAATGATCTCATACACTAGTACTATTTGTGCCAACACTTAGCTTTTAGGTGCAATAATGAACTGCCCCTTGGATATGACATTACCAACCCTCCGTCAGGAAGACATGTCTTTTGAATTATTTTTCCAAAACTTACACATAAAATAAGTAAACAATACTGGTATCTTTCCAATTTGTCTAAGTACACTTCTGGAAAGCTTATTCTAAAAGAGAACTGCAAATATAATATAATGTCAGTTTTTTGGCAGGCAATACATCATTCATAATTTTGATTCTATTCTAACTAATGAAAATTTCTGCATTATTCAAAATGAAAAGTTAAGCCTTGTTCTTGGACTGAAAGCTGCCAGCCAGCCTTAAAAATTAATAACAGCTACCACTTCCCTCCTCCTCACTGTTAAAGTGGATATATGGGACTAACATTTCAGACAGATATTTCTGAAGGGTAATAAATATTTGAGGAAACATTTATTTCTAGCCACCGGTCTTCTTGGTTACCTCTCAGCCTCTTTTATTAACTATTTCTTATAAAGATTATGATTGCAGGTCAAAGACAATGAAATAAAAAGCTCACAAAAGGCAGAGTGCTAGGTGGGGTCAGCGCTTTTCATCATTCATTCTAATGAAAAAGCCTAGTTATATCTCTTCCTTCCATTTTTCATTTCTTTTAAATATATATAAATATATATCAATCTCCATGAACATTTTCATGAGACTAGAATCTCTGGAATCAAAATGATAAAAATCTGTCAACACCTTGTTTGGGAATCATTTGCTGAAAATGTACTTGTGGATTTGTTATTACCTTGTTAGACTTTCTAGAAATAATGTTTTTAATTCAGAGAAGTGTGAAGATAAGGTGAAAGATGCTGAAAAATAGCATTTTACTTGCATAAGTACTGCCAGGCTTTTTCAGAGTTTCTGTTGCTTGCACTACTCCTTGTGACGTTAGGCTGCAAATTGCAACTGGCACATTTATTTGGGCTCACAAAGGCTAGTCTGGGTTGTATATGTTGAATGATGAGAAAGAAAAGTATACTGAAAACCCTAACAGTTTTTGAAAGGAAATGGACCGACCCCTCAGATGTGGGTTCAATATTTTACATTACAAAGCTCTAAATAGTTCTTTATATAAACATTTGTCCCTCGCTATTATACTTTTGAGGAACTTTTTATTGGAAGGAAGCATAACTATCAGAAAAATATTTCATTGCTCTACTGTCCTTGAAGCTTCCTGCTGGCTAATGTTCATGTATTTACCTGTCTGCCCATGAACTCCTTCTAAGAAAATGAGGTGATATTTCCATAGCAATAGTGTGAGCTGAAAATTTTTTAAAATCCTATCTCTGCCTAAGAATTTATGGAAGAAGAGAACGGTAGAAAAAAAAAAAAAAGACTAGTTTGAATGTTAATTTATGAATTTCCTTCCCCCAACTTATAATGTATGGAAGCCTCAGAGAAGTAAAGTGACCACAAGGCCAGACACCAGGGGAGGGAATAAGCAGAGACCCGGAAGATCTTCAGAGTAGAAAACCAGTCCAGTGTTTTGCACCCCTAGCAATGTATGGATATTTGAAGGTGAGAGGAGAGGAGAATGTTGTGAGTCAAAGACAGAGAAATGTGCAAGACTAGGTAAGGATAGTCCTGAAGTCACAGTGAACATTTCAAAGGAGTTACCATGTTTGCCTAATAAGCCTTTAAGAGTCTACTGATTCTCAGAGTGCGTAATTTTCTTTTTTGGTAACTATCTAGTTGGTTGCGTGTAACTGTCCTAAAGGCTAATTCTTTCTCCATCAGCCTCACTAGAGCTCAGATTTAGATCCTGAAACATTTTCCTAATTTGCTGAGATGGCTCTGCCAAATATCTACACAATGACTAGCTAATCCTCCCACTAGCACAGATCTGTGAGGTAGAATATTTGTTTCGCTCCCCATTGTAACCCTATAACTCAGAAAAATGCCTTGCATGTAGAATTCAGTAAAGAAGTATTTGCTGGCTGGGTGTGGTGGCTCAATCCTATAATCCCAGCACTTTGCAAGGTAGAAGCGGGCAAATCACTTGG
>NW_012123154.1:5876543-5884279 GCF_000951035.1 Colobus angolensis palliatus | reverse complement strand
GAAAGATGCTGAAAAATAGCATTTTACTTGCATAAGTACTGCCAGGCTTTTTCAGAGTTTCTGTTGCTTGCACTACTCCTTGTGACGTTAGGCTGCAAATTGCAACTGGCACATTTATTTGGGCTCACAAAGGCTAGTCTGGGTTGTATATGTTGAATGATGAGAAAGAAAAGTATACTGAAAACCCTAACAGTTTTTGAAAGGAAATGGACCGACCCCTCAGATGTGGGTTCAATATTTTACATTACAAAGCTCTAAATAGTTCTTTATATAAACATTTGTCCCTCGCTATTATACTTTTGAGGAACTTTTTATTGGAAGGAAGCATAACTATCAGAAAAATATTTCATTGCTCTACTGTCCTTGAAGCTTCCTGCTGGCTAATGTTCATGTATTTACCTGTCTGCCCATGAACTCCTTCTAAGAAAATGAGGTGATATTTCCATAGCAATAGTGTGAGCTGAAAATTTTTTAAAATCCTATCTCTGCCTAAGAATTTATGGAAGAAGAGAACGGTAGAAAAAAAAAAAAAAGACTAGTTTGAATGTTAATTTATGAATTTCCTTCCCCCAACTTATAATGTATGGAAGCCTCAGAGAAGTAAAGTGACCACAAGGCCAGACACCAGGGGAGGGAATAAGCAGAGACCCGGAAGATCTTCAGAGTAGAAAACCAGTCCAGTGTTTTGCACCCCTAGCAATGTATGGATATTTGAAGGTGAGAGGAGAGGAGAATGTTGTGAGTCAAAGACAGAGAAATGTGCAAGACTAGGTAAGGATAGTCCTGAAGTCACAGTGAACATTTCAAAGGAGTTACCATGTTTGCCTAATAAGCCTTTAAGAGTCTACTGATTCTCAGAGTGCGTAATTTTCTTTTTTGGTAACTATCTAGTTGGTTGCGTGTAACTGTCCTAAAGGCTAATTCTTTCTCCATCAGCCTCACTAGAGCTCAGATTTAGATCCTGAAACATTTTCCTAATTTGCTGAGATGGCTCTGCCAAATATCTACACAATGACTAGCTAATCCTCCCACTAGCACAGATCTGTGAGGTAGAATATTTGTTTCGCTCCCCATTGTAACCCTATAACTCAGAAAAATGCCTTGCATGTAGAATTCAGTAAAGAAGTATTTGCTGGCTGGGTGTGGTGGCTCAATCCTATAATCCCAGCACTTTGCAAGGTAGAAGCGGGCAAATCACTTGGGCTCAGGAATTCAAGGGCAGCCTGGGCAACATGGTGAGACCTCATCTCTACCAAAAATACAAAAACATAGTTGGTGTGGTGGTATGCACCTGTGGTCCCAGCTACTCAGGAGGCCAAGATAGGAGGATCACTTGAGCTTGGGGTTGGAAGTGGGGTTGGTGGGATGGAGGTTCCAGGTTTCTGTGAGCTGAGATCCTGCCACTGCACTCCAGCCTGGGTGACGGAGACGCTGTCTCAAAACCAATGAGGAAAAGAAATATTTGTTGAGTTTATAGTGTTAAATAAATTTTCTGGGCCCAATAACTCAGTTTTACAAAGTCATTTTTAAAACCCCAATGTTCTCAAATTTCATGAAATTATACTGCTTTATGTTTCAAACTTAGTGAGATTTCCAATGCACTTGCAAATATGTATGTGAGGCAAGTGGAGGTCCTGCATTTTTAATACAATTAGATATATTTTTAGTAATTTTGAAAGTCAAGGTATAGGGAGATGAAATAAACCTCCACTGTACCACATCAGAACAAGAGCTTGATTTTTTTCTGGACAAGAACACTCCTGAGAAAACAGGGACTTACTTGAAAGGGATGCACTCACAGGGTAAGGCAGGTATTTAGGAGTCAACTCATCTGCAGCATGTGGTGAAGGGGACGGAGTTACTGTCAAAGAGTGGGGACCAGCAGAGTTGTAACCTCAGCCACCCCACACAAGGGAAGTCCAGAACAGGATCCCAGCTACAGTGCCCTGGTTGAGTGATAAGATTCTAACCCTTAAATAGGTTACTGAAACAGACTCTCTCTCAAGAATATCATAAGTGTTCAAATGCCCAAACCTGCAAACCAACTGGAGACTCCCCACAGAGGAAAGATAGAGAAGCCCCTTTACCAGAACCAGATCCAAGATTAGCCCTAAACTCACAGTGAAGTAGAGCCTAAATGATTGCCTATCTCCTTAAGCCAGGACTCCTGATTATAATTCAGCCTGACTAGGAATCATCTACAGCGATATATCCTACTCTCCTCCCTTACCCACTTCCAGTCACATGTGTTTTGCTGAATCCACCAAGCGCTTTCACACCCAGCCCTTTGAGAGAGGCTTCCTCCCTCTGCTGACCCACTAACTTGTATACACCCTTTGGATTTCAGCTTAGCTGTCTCTTCCGAAGTTTAATCACTTTCCTCCTGCCCTCTCCATGTTAGTTTAAGATACTGATGATATATTGTGAGATGTTTTCATTGCACACTGTGCTTTTTCCTTGGCAACATTTAACACAACTGTAATTTTTTAAAGTCATGTTTTTCACCAGGGCTGACCCCATTTCCTAACATAATGGGAACCCTGCACAATTTTCAATGAATGACTATTAAATGAATGAGTCAATGTATGAACAAATGGACTCAGTAAGATGATTAGGTTTTCCATTGGCAGAGATCAGGGAGAAGGTTCTTCCTTTTTATTCTCTATCTCCATTTATATAAATGACAACTCTTCACATCAGCTGAAAAGCTTGGGCATATTCCTTGTATCCCCTGACTCTTCCCTGATTGTCCCAACCTAGTCAATCATCAAATGAAACATCTTCACCTCCTGTCTTAGTTCTTCTGGGCTGCTATATCAGAATACCATAGACTGGGTAGCTTATAAATAACAGGAAGTTATTTCACAGAGCTCTGTTGTGAAAAGTTTAAGATCAAGGTACCAGCAGACTTGGTGTCTGCTGAGGGCCCACTTCTCTGTTCATAAGTGGCTCTCTTCTTCCTGTGTTCTCACATGGGCAAGCAGGCAAAGCAGCTTTCTGAGGTCTCTTTTATAAGGGCACTAACCCATTCATGAGTGACCTAATCACTTCCCAAAGGCCTCACCTACTAACACCATCACGTTGGGGATTAGGTTTCAACATATGAATTGGTGGGGGAGGAGGGAAATAAACATTCAGACCATAGCATCTCCCTTCAAATAACTAAAAACTCCTACATGTTCTTTAACATTCTTCTCACAAACACCCTCTTCCTCTTCTCCATGCCTCAGTAGACCCTGAGTGTGTCTCTGAACCTGCGCTTAACTTACTTTTTAATTAATTGACTCCCCCACTCATAAAAGGTGGAGATCATGTCTTACCTACTCTAGGATCTCAGAACCTGCTTCAGTGTATGGAACATCATAGGAAATTAGTGAATATTTGTTGTACAAAATACATAGTGTAGAAAATGCTTGTCTTTACATTATCTCTCATATCTCTTTCCTCACTCACTAAGAAAATTTAAATTTCCCATTCCCTGTACCACAGAAAAAAAAAAACCCATTAATTCATAATAAGGTATTTGTGCACTTATATCTTTAACAATTTTCTAGAGCAAAAGCATGGCCCTATATTATGCACTTACATTACCTGGAAATTTTCTGGAGAGAAGGTGTAGCCTGTTTTGCCAAAAACTTGAGACCAGCAAGCAGACAACTCCTGCACCCCAGAAGGGGTTCTAATTTTCTACATTTCTACTTGAAACCATATGTTAGAAATGATTTCGGTAATGGTGGTCCTAACTGCCAATATCTAGCTGTGTAACCACTGCTGAATCACATCACCTCTTTGAGGATCTGCAAGTCACCTACAGCCCTGACACTGCAGTTCTATAGATGATGCTTTTGGGTGGAGGTGATTTCAAGGTGTGATCAGGCACGTCACATTTCCTTCTTCACTGATTTACAAATGGTCAACATCAGGAGAGGTTTTAAAACACCCTGACCCCTGTGCTCCAGAGTTACAGTAACGAGGTCTGATGCATCAGCCTCATCCCTGAAACAGGCCCTCTACACAAATGCCTGCCTGCTCAGAAGGAGGAATCATACCTCCCTACTCCCTGCTTTAGACAGGTCGGAGCTCTCCAGTTCTCACCATTACCAACAGTGCCAGGCTGTGCAGCATCCTTTTACTTGAAAAGAAAGAATGAAGAATCTGCCATCCAGATGGTGTGGAGTGGAAAATGAGGGATTTGGGATGCAGATGTGATAATGAGGGAGCAGAGTACCAAATTTCAAAATCGCATCCTCATGACACCCTGGATGCACGGCAAGAAAAAAAAAATGGATTGTAAGGATTTTATGAGGATCTTGTGCAATAGTTTTATCCTGGTTATTAGTGGTAAAATTTAGTAGCCCAGCAGAAGAGCAGTTGACAGCATCGTGCCAGGGCCTCTGTGTTTCCAGTTTAGATCTAAATTCAGTATTCTAATCCCAACAACCCTCCTTCTCAATGGTCTCACTAAGCTGGCTCTGCCAGCCCCACTGTGGATTTACGGATCCTCCACTTCTGCATGTCTGTCCCTAAGCTGCTTAGTGATGCAGAAAGGAGCACACGTCCTGATGCAACCTCACAACCTCACATGTGAGCCACCCAACCCGCCACGGGGCCTTCCCACTCATTCTTCATCAGTGCTTTCTCCAAGTCCCCTAAAAGTGAATTATTTGAGATGCCAGTGCCACAGAGCACCCTAGCCTCATTTTAGAGAACTTAGAGTTTCTATCCTCATTTTTGGGATAAAGAATTGAGGCCCAAAGAGGCAACGTGACCGCCGGCGGCTTTCTCCTCTTAGCATTAAGACTCCATCACTGAGACTCTGTCACACAAAAAATAAAAGCAGTGAGAATGATTTCCTCAAGTTCCCAGGCTGTCTCTCTGTCAGATCTGTCTGTATCCATCTATGATCATCATCAGAAAAAGCAGACTTCATTCTGTCCCATGGCTTTTGTGGCTGGTATGTCCATCCCACCCACCTGTTTAAGCACCTTGCTCTCTTAATTAGGTTTTCTCTCTGTCCCCTCCCCCAACTTTACTCCCTCTGCCCAGCTTCTTCCTCCACTAGGTCTTTTCCCTTCAGCTTATAAACAAAGTCACATAAACCAGAAAAAGAAAATAGAAATCACCCTTGACTCCACCTGGCATGAATTGCACTTTCCTGTCTGTCATACTCCTCCTTCCCTCCACATCCCAGCTTCTCTGCAAAGTGGCCGAGACTGACAGCACTCCTTTCCTCACCCTACTCCCACTCACTCTCATGCCTCCTGAGTTATCACTGAACATTCTGTCTCAGAGGCCAGCAGGGACTTCCTAATTGTTAAGTTCTCTCTGATCTTATCAAGATTGATTGACAGCTTTGGCTGCTGTTGACTTCTCCTTCCTTGAACACTTTCTCCCCTGGATTTCCAGAAAATCCCATCTCTTGAACAGCACATATTTTGCCAGTTAAAAATTATTTTTTACTATCTAGTGTTCAAGAGTAGAGTGACTATAAGTTACAATATCTATTGCACTTTGCAAAATAGCTAGATGAGAATACTTTGAATGTTTCCATCATAAAGCAAATAAAAATATTTAAGTGATGGATATCCCAAGTACACTGATTTGATCTTTGCAAATTATATGAATGTATTAAATTATCACATGTGCCCCAAAACTATGTACATCAATTATACCTCTATTTTTAAAGGTACTTTTAATATTCATACGCAGATTAAGCAGATTTCTGATGCAGACACAGGTAACAAATTCTGAAGAACTTGTTCAAGCTGCTTTTGAAGTGATGAGCTGTCATTATGTCCTTAAAACATTAACTAATCATTCCTACTATAGAGCTTATGTTAACGTTCAGACTGTTATACTAAAGCATTTTAAGTAAGGTCAGTCAATAAAACAGAAATGTTTCAAAGTAAGGCCAGACAATAAAAGAGATGTTTATCCTTTTAAAAAACAAAATGGCATATAATATTTTTAAGAGCTATAGTCTTGGACCAACTATTAAAGATTTAATGGAGATCTGATTTTACAATTCCTTAAAAAGAAGTATCATACAAGTAACCAAGTAACCAGCAATAAAGGGCATATATGGAACACTCATCTTCATGTTCTCTACACTATGTACTTTACTAAGAAAAAAATAATAATTTAGTGTTCTTGCTGGGAACAATATTTGAAACTGGCACCTAAATGAGATATTAGGGAGTACTCATATGACTTGAAAGCAAGTATGAAAAAAAATAGGGAACATTTGATAAAAGCATTTACCTTTCCTTCTAAATTGTATAAGACACAAAGTAAGTTAATTATAAATTATACTAAGTTTAATAAACTAGTGTTTCCATTTTATCCACATTTTTCCTCATAGAAGGGAACAGGTCTTTCTCTTTCCATCTATCCCAGCCTCCAGGCAGTTAGGTGCTCCATGAGATTGTATTCTAGACGAGGGCCCCTAAATAACTTCCACATGTGATTCTTCATGCTCCTATCCTCTCTTCCTGCTGGACATAGACCAGCACCGAAGCTTTGGAAGCCACAGCCACACGTTTCAAATGCCGGAGCCACATTATCAAACGGGCCTGGGTCGTTGAGTGTTGCTTAGAGAAAAGTTGACCATATTAACTTGAGAAGCAGGTGATAAGTGCCTTTGAGGCATAAGACACTGAGGAGCACCTGAGAGAGTCTGTCAGAGAAAGGCTCCCTCCCAGACAGGAAGACCCCGAGTAGAAAGAGGCAGGAGTTCCCCTGTCACTCAAGGGAGAGTCAGGAGTCCAGCATATCAGGCATTTAGCAAACAGGAGTGCCTCCAGCATGCCTGGAAAGCTCTCTTTGAGAAGAGGACATGTAGGCTGAGACCTGAGGATGAAAAGGAGCTAGGAGGCAAAGGCCAAGAGAGCATTCCTGGCAGAAGGAGCAGTAAGCATGTAGGGAATCACTTACTGGAAAGGTTTCCAGTCAAAACAAAGGGCTTGACTTCAGAAGCAGCTTCATACCAAATGGTCGAAGAAATGATCTGGGCTTCCCTGACCTGCTGACTCTCAAAAGAGTAGTGAATTAAAGGGCAGATTGTCCCAGAGACTTCATTGTAAATCCCTTATTGAGCAGGAGGTCTCTGTGAAAAGGATAAAAAGCATACTGCGTTTTCGCATGTTGTGAGAAAAAAATCACAGGTTGGGCTTAAGTTTTATTTTCTTTTCCTTTGTTCTATATTTGCCTCACTTTCTATTTACTCACCTACATGTTTATTTGGAAAAGTAAATTAAATCTGTTTCTTTTTTACTTAAGGAAAACAAACACTCTTAGTTACTAGCCCTAAAGTCAAAGCCAAGGTGTCATACTGTATTTTCCTCATAACTGAGACAAGAAAGTTTCAGGGAAACAGGTGAAGACCAAAGTTTCTCTAGGAATTTGTACCTTTTCATGAGGGAGGCTTTTCTGCCCAGAAAATTCTATTAATATCTACTCAGGGTTTTAACCCATTATGCATTTTTTTCAAAGTAACAAATTTTTTTAAAACTGTGTTTTTTTTGTTTTTTTAAGCTCTAAATCAAGCTTGTCCAATCCACGGCCCACGGGATATATACAGCCCAGGGTGACTTTAAATGCAGCCCAATACAAATTTGTAAACTTTCTTAAAACTTTATGAGATTGGCCAGGCGCAGTGGCTCAAGCCTGTAATCCCAGCACTTTGGGAGGCCGAGACGGGCGGATCACGAGGTCAGGAGATCGAGACCATCCTGGCT
>NW_012123154.1:5875968-5876458 GCF_000951035.1 Colobus angolensis palliatus | reverse complement strand
TGCAGTGAGCTGAGATCCGGCCACTGCACTCCAGCCCGGGCGACAGAGCAAGACTCCATCTCAAAAAAAAAAAAAAAAAAAAACTTTATGAGATTGTTTTGAGATTTTTCTTTCAGCTCATCAGCTATCATTAGTGTTAGCATATTTTATGTGTGGCCCAAGAAAATTCTTCCAATGTGGCCCAGAGAAGCCAAAAACTTGGACACCCCTGCTCTAGATGCTACATAGAACTTTAAGTATTCTGCTTATAAATCTCGTAAGCGTTAATAATCACTATAGGGGAGAGTTTCTTTTCATTGTGGTAAAATGCATAACATAATATTAACCATTTTAATATTTTTAAGTGTATAAGTCAGTGGCATTAGGTACATTCACAATGTTGTGCAACCATCAACACTATCATTTCCAGAACTTTTTCATCATCCTAAACAGAATCTCTGTACCCATCCAACAACTTGTCATCCTCTCCTCCCTCCAGCCTCAAGTAACC
>NW_012123154.1:5867031-5875633 GCF_000951035.1 Colobus angolensis palliatus | reverse complement strand
CTAATTTTTGTATTTTTAGTAGAGATGGGGTTTCACCATGTTGGCCAGGCTGGTCTCGAACTCCTGACCTCAGGTGATCAACCTGCCTTGACCTCCCAAAGTGCTGGGATTACAGGCGTGAGTCACCGCACCCTGCCCTCTATTCTACTTTTTATCTCTGTGAATTTGTCTATTCTAATTACCTCATGTAAATGGAATTACACAATACTTGTTCTTTTGTGTATGGTTTATTTAACGTCCCATAAGGTTTTCAAGTTTCAACTATATTGTAGCATGTATCAGAATTTCATCCTTTTTTTTTTTTTTTTGAGACGGAGTCTTGCTCTATCACCCAGGCTGGAGTGCAGTGGCACGATCTCTGCTCACTGCCAGCTCCGCCTCCCGAGTTCACACCATTCTCCTGCCTCAGCCTCCTGAGTAGCTGGGACTACAGGCGCCTGCCACCACACCTGGCTAATTTTGTTTTTGTATTTTTAGTAGAGACAGGGTTTCACCATGTTAGCCGGGATGATCTCCATCTCCTGACCTTGTGATCTGCCCACCTCAGCCTCCCAAAGTGCTGGGATTACAGGCATAAGCCAACACATTGAAACTTCAATTACTATTCAATCTATTTAAATTCAATCATCTACATTCCTTTAAATAATCTGTTCCATTTATAACTTAAATTCCCTTAAACATTTAACATGGATTCATTGTAATTATCATTTTTGGAAGTCCTTCATGTATAGTCCCAATAAACAAAACATTTACTGGTTTTTAAGCCAATACAACAAATCTAATAAATCTAATAAAATAAGCTCATTCATAAATTAAATCTCAAGTTTTTTTTTTAACATTACCAAAATTTAATAAAATATTGTCATGTCTTTCAACCTAAAATCACAAGTATAAAATCAATCACTCAATTAAAATTTTGAATTGGTTTCAGTGGGTGAATCTATTAAATCTAATATAATCCATCTGATTATCTTAAGAGCTAAAAAGATTTTACATACCATGCAGACACAGATTATCCCAATGATTATAAAATCCTAACCTGTACTTTCTGAAATAGTATTAACACTATATGAGATTAGCTTACTTTGTTTTCTCTATAGTTACTTTCACATGTTAGAAATACATTTCTCCAATAAATAAGTATCGCAGACAACTTAAGGTTTCTATACGTTCAGGAATTTTCACCTGGGAAGCAGGACCCAAATTCTAAGGAGATTCTATATCTTACCACTAATGAATTTAAAGGGCTTTTCTTTAAGAGTTGTTGGAACAAAAGAAAATCTCATTCCATAAAATAATCTAGCAGCCCACAACTACAGGACTCAAAGGACATTAGATTTGAATACACAGAAGACTTTACTCCTACTAAAAATCTCATTTTGGTTGTCTTAATACTTGTTAGCCCTTTAAAACCTTTTAACATCTTTTCATATGGCTTGACAGACACTTTGTTGACATTCCATTTGCTTCTTTTAATCATATTGCCTGATGGAATCCTGTATTCCTTCCATATTTCGGGTAGGCTGCTAACTCCTGTGCACACTGAACTGTTTGACTGGCTGTATTTCTCTCATATCTTTTCTTGTTCTGAGTTCACTAAACTGTTGATATTCAAAAGCATTTATAGTCCAGATGTAACATATTATTGTTTAATTTTAGACTTGTAAGTCCCTTAAATACTTAACCTGCAAACATGAAGTCACTGTAATGATTAATATCATTTTTGAGTTCTTCAAATATTGTCCTAATAAACAAAACAAGCATAAATAAACAAACTTAAATAGCTAATTTTTCACTTATTAATTGATTCACTCGTTCCAAAAAACAATTATTGAGAGACTTCTGTGAGTTAGGCCACAAGGATACAGCAACGAATAAAACTTGATCTGCCAGAAGATCTTACATTCTATTAAGGAAGTGAGGTAGGCAAACAATTACAGAAAAGTGAAATGCAGATAGTGGTCTGTGTAAAGTGAATCAGATGCATAGAAAACGTAAGCAGAGGCTAACTGTGTCTCAAGGCATCAAATGTGGCTGCTCAGAGCATATAGTATGGTGTCATGTGAAAAATAACACGTCATCAGGAAGAGAACAAAGGAAAGGCATTTTAGAAACCAGGGAAAATAAGCCACAAAAGCTTAGAGATGCCATAAAATATTTAGGACTGTCTGTGGAAAATCTGGATCAATCAGGAAGTCATAAGTTACTGGGTATGTTCAGTTCACGAAATGAATGGTGGATCGATCCTTGAGGGACCTTGGATTCCGTTTTACACTAGTGATTTTCAACCTATTTCATACTTGGCACTCATGGAGAATGCCTCTTTTTTAATTTTAATTTTTTAGAGACAGGGTCTCTCTCTGTCCCCCATGTTGGAGTGCTGTGGCACAATCATAGCTCACTGCATCCTCGAACTTCTGAGCTCAAGTGATTCTCCCACCTCAGCTTCCCACTGGGATTACAGGGGCCTGGCTGGAGAATTCCAACATTTATACACATCCAGTGGCAAATAAACTAGCCATCTCCCAGCAAGAAATATCTGGCCTAGAAGGCTAGCTACCTCAAGGCTCACTCAATGAACACACACACACACACACACACACACACCCCTAGGGAATGAGGAAATTGGTACCTTGTCACATCTGTACCTACTCAGGTCACACCACTTCAGATGCTCTGCTGGATGATGTGGAGCAGTGAATGGATTTAATCTTAGGAATGAAATGATCAAATTCAATTTTCTTTGAACAGTAATTCATAGAAAGGGAAAAAGGATTTATAAAAGAGATCTCAGTGAGCAAATGGCATTTTCAATGGAGATTGTCCTAGGAAAGAGAGAAACAAAAGTATTAATAGGAGCTATAAAAAAAGAAAGCACTTCAGAAGGGAAATGTCCAAAATTGTGAAAGCAGACAGTAAAAAGGAATTATAAAGAGACTTCAATGCCAGCAAGCCTTTGTTACATGATTTAAAGAGCAAAGTAAAACATTGGCTAGACTTAAATAAGAATGATAAAAATATATATATATTGAGGGAAAAAACTGGATAACTAAGAAAAAATGTATTACATAGGAAAAGAATTTGTCTAAAACTATTTAGGCAAAGTCTCAGGATTGTTTTAAGCCTCATACCTTTTTGACCATGACTTTTCCTCTCAGCCATTCTATTCTGCTTCGTTGACTCCAAAGAGTTAAGAAATTCATTATCCCATTATGTAAATATTATACACTATTAGAAAATTTTAAAATGGGAAAAAATTGTCAGCACTGAGTATGAGAAACATCTGATTCCAAAGATCTGTACTCGCAGTAGGAACAAAAGCCAGAAGTACAGTCAAACAAAAATGTTGAATAGCTCCAAAAATAGAAAAGGTAGGTGTTTTCAAGAATTTTTTCCTATCTTGCTTTCTCCCGAATAAAAGTTTCCTCCAAATGAGCCCAGCAACAGTGACACAAAGACCCCAGCCACCAGTGAATCTGAACAGATGGTAATTGAAAAATTACAAAAACTTTGAGAGGGCCTTCAGTAAGGCCAAAGCAGCCACTCCATCTAATTACTGAACTCTTGACAAAGATTAAGGAAGGATTAAGGGCATATCTACTATAGAGAAAGAGAGCACAATTTGTGTGTCTTTAAAAAGAGCTGAGTAACTCTTAAAATAAGAGAAAATGTACCATTAAAGATACCGATAAAGTCTTGTGTGGTGACATGCACCTGTAATCCCAGCTGTTTGGGTGGCCAAGGTGGGAAGATCCCTTGAGGCCAGAAGCTTGAGACCAGCCTGGGAAACATAGTGAGATCTTCTCTCTTAAAAAAAGGAAAGAAAGAAAAGTAGCAGGGTGTGCTGGTGCATGCTGCTTGGGAGGCTGAGGTGGGAGAATCTGTTGAGCCCAGGAGACTGAGGCTGCAGTGAGCCCTGATGGTGCCACTGCACTCCAGCCTGGAAAACAAAGCAAGACTCTGTCTCTTAAAAGAAAAAAATGCAGACTAAAGTAAGAAAAATAACTTACTTTTTCCAAATGTGAGAAAATCAATACAAAAAAGTGCATATATGTTAGGAGAGGGCTGGAATGGTGAGAGGTGGTGTGTTATAGACATCTTTATTAATACGGTACAACTCTTGCAACAAAAAGCAATGACAGAAGCTGCAGCAGTAGTAAATGCACCCCTATAGGGACTCTACAGCCTGGTTCCCTGACTCAAGAATCAGAAACAAAACCCTAAAGCAAGCACAGTACAGGGGTTCCTCACAGAATAACCAGAATAAGCATATCAGTGAATCTAAAGGAATAACACTGAAAACAATTGGAAAAAGCCACTTTGGGCACCTTACTCAAAGGAGATATTATTTTCAAAGGCTCTCTGGAGTGACTTGAAATGATACAACAGGAGAGAGATCTTCTCGCATGGTTTGTGCTACTGGGGAAAAAAGGGGGTAGAAAATGAAAGCAATGTCAGTCAAAAGCTAAAGAAAAGGTGAGCAGCATTGTCCTGAGCACCAGGCACTGACCTGCTCATGAGCTATTCAGCAGCAGCCCTGAAGAGAGAGAAGGACAACACTTCCATATGACACTCAAATTCACGAATTCTGCCTCCATGGAGTTTTCTTTTCTTTCCTAAGAGATCTTTATGCAGACAAGCTTTCTTTCCAGAATAAAAAAGTCATAGAAGATAAAACCATTAGTCCTCAAAATGTGGCACACTAATCAATTTTCCCTTCCAAAGTTGCTGCTCATTTTAAATATGAGGAAATCCAACCAAGCACATGTTCGTGCAAGTTCCACAAGGACACAACACTGTTCGGGGGATAAAGAGGACAGAATGTTGGAATTCTCACAAATCATTATGTAATCCTACATTAGACAGAGCCTTTGAAATTTTGGAAATAACAGTGGATGGGAGTGTATCCTCAAAATAAGATAAATGTTTAAATAAGTCAGCAACAGCTTGCTGTTTACTGCATGCTTTCTGTGTGCTGGCACTCCATTGCCATTATCTTGTATAAGGTAATGACACCCTGTGAGGCAGCCATTGTCTTCATTTTACAGATGAGTAAACTACAATTTTCTTTTCCCAACTCACATAGCATGTAAGAACTGCAAATAATATTTAATCCAGATATTTTGGGTACCAAAGTCCAAATGCATTCCAAAATGCAGTAGTACCTTTCTTTCCAGAATTTTGTTAAAAAATAGACTAAAAAGTTCTTCATAAATAGACTAAAAAAGATAGATTATATATAGAGAGAAAGCGAGACATTAGTAACTCACTAGATTAAAACCAGAATATTCATATTTAAATATTGAGTGATAATATAAAGTACTGGCACAATATAGTGAAAATTTTTTCACTATATTTAAGTGAAAAAATTAAAATTTAAGTGGATACGAGTAGGCAAATGTAACAGAACACATTCAATAATCTTCTTTCAAATCAATTGTCTCAGAACAGAATATTCAATATGTGAAGCTTATCAATAGAATAACAGAATTTCAGAATTCAGTTCAAATACTAAAAAAACTAGCAACAAAAAAATTTAAAAACAAAAACTGTGTTTCATTTTAATAGCTGCAAAATTCTATATGGCTATCCAATGCAATTATTAAATAGAAGAACACACCATTGTTAAAGTCTGACTTGATACAATGTAAGAGAATATGACATGACAGATGTTGTGGGTATGATTTTAAAAAACAAAAGCGTAACCACCACTATTTTCCAAAGACCAGACTTAATTCTTCTTCTTCATGGTAGTGGCTTTCAGAACTCAGCCATCTCAGTCATTTCACAGCCACATCAAGTGCAAGCACAGGGACTGATTCTGAAGTCAGGGTTGATGTGGCAGTGTGGGATGTGAGGAGTAGGAGTAGACATCCACTTCCTTTCCCATCTTTCCTGTTGACATCCACTGAGCTGTGTAAGTGACCCACCCCTACTGTGGTCTCAGTTGTCAAGCATGTCCTGCTCTCAGCTGTCAACACTCCACATGTGAATCGCAGTGGAGTCTGGGACTCCATACCAACTTCCTGAGCATCAGAACTGCTGTTTCACTTGTCTTCCATAATCTCACAAATGTCTGTATAGCCAACCCTAACTCAGAACCATATACAGAAGGAAATTCCAGGACACATAATTCCAGCTTAGATAAATTAACACCATACAAAATCACTATAAAGTTTAATAATAAAAATGAAAGCATTACTGTTCTGAAAGTATCCTATGGATTCTAAATGCTATAGTGATTTAACACTCATCATTAACCATTTTAATGTCCCTAAACAAACTTTAACTAATAGTTGAAATTTTAAACCATTCTATCTTTCCATCTTATTTTTGGACATTTTCTACATTCCACTTCTCCCATAAAATTCTGTCCTAATGTCATTTGTTTATTCTGTTAAAAATTTTTTCTTAACTCAATATATATTTCTGCAGTAAAAAATTCTTGCAGATTGAAATTCCATTCTCAATGTTATCTTTTCACGAACAAAAGTTTTTAATTTGTATAGTTCAGTTATTAAGCTTAAAGTAAGAAATTCTGTGGTTAGTACTTTTTCATACTTTTTAGGACTTTGCCTAAACTATGTCCCATGAAGATATTCTTCTATATTATATCATATTATATTATATGTTAAGCATCTTTCATTGTGATCTATTGATTTTTACATATCATGTGAGGTAGAAATCATCATTCTTTATTTCCTCCATATATGTATTCAGTTGACCAAAAAACCCTTCACATAGAAAACTATTCTTGACCACATTGCAAAGAAAATAGCAGATAGGAGACAGAACTAACTTGCAGCTCCCACTCAGATGGAGAGAACAGCATGTGGAGACTCACATCATGAACTTCTGCTCCAAGAACTACTGCCGGAAAATATTAGGAAAACTGAAAGAATTCACAGAGTCTTTGAAAGAAGTGGCTTGCCACTGCATACTCCATGAAACAACTGAAAACTGTGAGTGCCCAAAGTGTGAGAGGGAGAACATCTGTTTCCAAGCATACATCCTCACTGGGGAACTTGAAAATTCAGGTCATGGGAGAAGAATTTAACCTTACCTAGAACTGAAACGAATTTAGAGAGCTGAGTGAAATACAAAAGCAGAAGCAGCATTGGGAAGAGCCCTGTAGGGACTCCTGGCCCCCAAGGAAGACCAGGGAAGCCATTTCTTACTTTATTTCACAAGGGACCTTGGGGAAGGCTGTCAGTGGAATTGGGGAAAAAAATCACAGGGAGAAAGAAACTTCCTGCTAAACTTTGTAATAATTTAAACATAATGTGAATTTTCCTGGACAGAATCTGCAGTGGTGTGGGAGCAAAAGAGAAGTCCAGATACAACCACAGAAGCCTCAGCAGGCAGGGAGGGGTGAAGTCTGAAAGCCCTGCTTGCTTTCTCAGCAAGGAGACTTGTAGCCTGGGGTAAGTTCTAAGCCCTGCTTACTGGTTGCCTGGAAATAAATTTGGTGCTATTGGCAGGGACACAGTGGGAGTGAGACTGGCCTTTCTGGCTGCATGAGAACTGACTGAAACCTATTATTGCTGATTTTCTCCCACTACCCTGGCAACCTGTGTGACACAGCAGAGGCAGCCATAATTCCCCCGGGAACATAACTCCATTGGTCTGAGAACTACACCTCCATACCCCACAGCAGTCACAGCAAGCCCTGCCCAGAAAGAGTCTGAGTTCAGACATGCCCAACCCTGCCACCACCTAATGGTCTTTCTCTACCTGCCTGGTAGCCAAAGACAAAAGACATAATCTCTTGGGAGCTCTAATGGCCCTGCCCTCAACCTGAGAAAGCTGAGTACTCCTCCAGGTGACCATAAGGGAAGTTTCTATCCTCCCTATACTACCACAGCTAATGCTGTCTTGAAAGCATCACCTCCTGGTTGGAGGCTAGCCAGCTCAAACCGTAAAAGAACAACTCATAAAAGAACAACACTGCCGCAAGAAAGTAGAAGACAACAGCTAATTTCACCACCTGTAACATCCTGGCTAACCAGAGGTCCTGAGTCTTTCCATGTGACAACTTTACCGCCAGCACAACCGGCATTCAAGAAAAGCAGTGCACTAAACAAAACCATAACCAAGGTCCCACACAGAGTCCACTTCACTGCCCCGCTGCCTCCACTGGAGCAGTTGCTAGTAATCATGGCTGAGCGACCTGAAGACAGTTCACATCATAGGACTCTTTGCAGACACACCCCAGTACCAGCCCAGAGCCCGGTAGCTCTGCTGGATGGCTAGACCCAAAGAGAAACAACAATCACTATAGTCAGGCTCTTAGGAAGCCCCATCCCTAGGGGTAGGGGGAGAGCACCAAATCAAGGCAAGCACCCCATGTAACTAAAGAATCTGAACAGCAGAACTTGAGCCCTAGATCTTCCCTCTGACATAGTCCACGCCAACAAGAAGGAACCAGAAAAACAATTCTGGTAATATGACAAAACAAGGTTCTTTACTAGCCCAAAAGATCACACTAGCTCACCAGCAATGGATCCAAACCAACAAGAAATATCTGTACTGCCAGAAAAATAATTCAGAAAGTCGATTATTAGGCTATTCAAGGAGGCATCAGAGAAAGGTGAAGTACAAC
>NW_012123154.1:5836563-5864781 GCF_000951035.1 Colobus angolensis palliatus | reverse complement strand
AAATCATTCTATGAAGCCACTATCACCCTAATACCAAAACCAGGAAAGGATATAACAACAACAAAAACTACAGACTAATACCTTGATGAACATAGATGCAAAAATCCTCAACAAAATGCTAGCTAACCAAATCCAACAGCATATTAAAAAGATAATCCACCATAATCAAGTAGGTTTCATACCAGGGACACAGGGATGGTTTAACATACACAAGTCAATAAATGTGATACACCACACAAACAGAATTAATTAAAAACACAAATCACATGATCATGTCAATAGATTCAGAAAAAGCATTTGGCAAAATCCAGCATCCCTTTATGATTGAAACTCTCAGCAAAATTGGCATAGAAGAGACATACCTTAAGGTCATAAAAGCCATGTATGACAAACCCACAGTCAACACTATACTGAAAGGGGAAATGTTGAAAGCTTTCCCCATGAGAACTGGAACAAGACAAGGATGCCCGTTTTCACCACTTCTGTTCAACACAGTACTGGAAGTCGTAGTCAGAGCAATCAGACAAGAGAAAGAAATAGAGGGCATCCAAATTAGTAAAGAGAAAGTCAAACCGTTACTGTTCACTGTTGATATGATCATATACCTAGAAAAGCCTACAGACTAACCCAAAAAGATCCTAGAACTGATAAATAAATTCAGTAAAGTTTGAGGATACAAAATACACAAATCAGTAGCAGTGCTATATACCAACAGCAACGAAGCTGTGAATCAAATAAGAACTCAATCCCTTTTACAATAGCTGCCATATATATGTATATACACACACACACACACACACACTTAACATGTATACCTAACTAAGGAGGTGAAAGACCTCTACAACGAAAACTACAAGACACTGCTGAAAGAAATTATAGATGACACAAATGGAAATACACCCCATGCTCATGGATGCATAGAATCAATACTGTGAAATGACCATACCCCCAAAAGCAATCTACAAATTCAGTGCAATTCCCATCACAATACCATCATTCTTCACAGAAAAAAAAAAAATCCTAAAATACATATGGAACCAAAAAAGAGCCCACACAGCCAAGCCAGATTAAGCAAAAATAACAAATCTGGAGGCATCACATTATCTGACTTCAAACTATGTTACAAGGCTATAGTCACTAAAACAGCATGGTACTGATATAAAACTAGGCACATAGACCAATGGAACAGAATAGAGAACACAGAAACAAAGCCAAATACTTACAGCCAACTGATCTTCAACAAAGCAAACAAAAACATTAAGTGGGGAAAAGACACCCTATTCAACAAATGGTGCTTAGATAATTGACAACTCACATGTAGAAGAATGAAACTGGATCCTCATCTTTCGCCTTATACGTATAAAAAGCAACTCAAGATGAATCAAAGAATTAAATTTAAGACCTGAAACCATAGAAATTCTAGAAGATAATACTGGAAAAACCCTTCTAGACATTTACTTAGGCAAAGACTTCATTACCAAGAACCCAAAAGCAAATGCAACAAAAACTAAGATAAATAGATGGTACTTAATAAAACTAAAGTTTCTGCACAGCAAAAGAAATAATTAGCAGAGTAAGCAGACAACCCACAGAGTTGGAGAAAATCTTTGCAAATTACGCATCCGACAAATGACTAATCTCCAAGATCTACAAGGAACTCAAACTAATCAGCAGGATAAAAACAAACAAATCCATCAGAAAGTGGGCTAAGACATGAATAGGCAATTCTAAAAAGAAGATATGCAAATTGTCAACAAACATATGAAAAAATGCTCAACCTTACTGATCATCAGGGAAATGCAAATCAAAATCACAATGTAATACCACCCTACTCTTGCAAGAATAGTCATAATTTAAAAATCAAAAAAGAATAGATGTTGGCATGGATGTGGTGAAAATGGAACACTTTTACACTGCTTGTGGAAATGTAAACTAGTACAACCACTATGGAAAACAGTGTGAAGATTTCTTAAAGAACTAAAAATAGATCTGCCATTTGATCCAGCAATCCCACTACTGGGTACCTACCCAGAGGAAAAGTCATTATATGAAAAGGACATGTGACATGCATGTTTATAGCAGCAAAACTCACAATTGCAAAAATATGGAGCCAGCCCAAATGCCCATCAGTCAACAAGTGCATAAGGAAAATGTGGCATATATTTATATATGTGTGTGTGTGTATATATACATATATACATATTGTATTTTTATATTTATATGGTATATTATGTATGGCATATTATATTTTATATGGTATAAAATATATATATATACACACCATGGAATATTACTCAGCCATAAGAGGGAACAAAATAATCTGGATGGAATTGGAGATTATTATTCTAAGTGAAGTAACTCAGGAATGGAGAACCAAGCATTGTATGTTTTCACTTATAAATGGGAGCTAAGCTATGAGGACTCAAAGGCATAAGAACGACATAATGGACTTTGGGAAATGGGGGGAAAGGCGGTTGTGGGTGAGGGATAAACGACTACACATTGGGCACAGTGTATACTGCCTGGGTGATGGGTGCACCAAAATCTCAGAAATCATCACTAAAGAACTTATCTGTGTAATCAAACCCCACCTGTTTACCAAAAACCCATTGAAACATGTATATAAAACTATTATTTCCCTGTTGTCCTATGATGACACCTTTGTCATAAATCAAGTAGATCTATTTTTTAACTCTATTGTTTCATTTATCTATTGTCCTTTCTTATGTGATGGCATACTCTCTTAATTACTGTAATTTACTCGAAAAAATGTCTTGATATCTGGTAGTAAAAGTTCTTCAACTTGGTTCTTCTTCAATATTGTCTTATCTTGAGTCTTTACCGTCTCACATAAATTTTAGAAATCAGCATTTTTATTAAACTGCTGAAATGTTTATTGGGCTTTCTTTGAATTCATAGATTAATTGTTCCAAAGATCAACTGGTATTTTAAAATATTGAGTTTCAAAATCCATTAATCTTTTATATTATTCCATTCATTTAGACATATTTAATTTCTCTCAATTACATTTTACTGAAATCCGTGTGGTGGCTTGCAAATCTTTTCAGATTTATTCACCCCCCCCAAAATTAATTTTCCCTGTAAAGTGGAAATTTTTGAGTGTTCAATTTCTTCTTTGGATGGGAATATAATTTCAATTATTGGCCATCAACATGATTGAGTAAACATAAATTTATTACAAATCTTGATGAATGAGTCCTAAACATAAAATGAAATATTTATTGGAAAAGCACCTCTTAATGAAATGAATGCAGCAGTTTTGTTTCAATAAGTTCATGTCTTCATGGATGAATATTAGTTATTGCTAGAATGATGGGCTACCTCAAATACTTCCAATATTTGGTGCTAGTATTTATTTATAGTAACCTTGTTCACAGAAAAAATAGGAGAATGGGAAGAAATTTGCTGTAACAATATCACTCAATTTTTTAAAATTCCTTCCTTCTCCAAGTACTTTTTAGGACCTGCTTTGTACTAGACACTGTTCTAGGTTTGAGGGCTATAGCAGGGAGCAAAACTATATAGAAGACCAGACAAAAATTTTTCCCTTATGAAGCTTAACTTGTAATGAGGGAGTCTGACACACATGAATTTTTTAAGTAAAATATACAATATTGCATAGTAAATAGTGATAAGTATAAAAGAGAAAAAAATAAAGCAGGGAAGGAGATACAACATGTGCAGAAGGTTGACCCTGCAGATAAAGAGGCTGAGCTATGTGCCCAAAAATACATGGTGACCTATCATCTAAAGTTATTTTTAAAGTGCTACTAGTAATGAGGTTCTTCTGCAATTTTTTTAGAAGCAAAAGATTGAAAGCCAGCTACCTTTTTATTAGTAGCTATTACTTTATTAATATCAGCATACAAAATTAAAACTACCACTATGTTTGGTGACCCGAAGGCTTGTCCTGCCAGGATGATGCACCAAGCTAAGGTTCCAGATGGCTGAGATAAATACCTGTCCTTGCAAAGTGGAAAGAAGATGATTATAGAAAGGAATGAGAGAAGCAAGGTCCAGAATGGCAACACTTTTTCAAAGGCACATAAATTTTGGAATTGTGTCTCTTGAAATTGAACACTCTGCTATGCCTACACACCATTTGTGAGGTCTTACATTCACCTGGGGCACATCTTCTCCAGTTTGAAGACCACGGGTCTCTTATTGCCTCCCTTCTCACTCCTCACAATGAGGAAGAATGAGGATCGGAGACAGAGCTGGAGAGGCTGCCAGACCCTCCAGACTCTTGGGGATTGCACTCAGTGTTTGTCAGAACAAGTTGCCATCAAGGACAATTGAACTATATCAGTTCTTCACGTAAGTACCTGAGACTGAGAGGGACAAGATAGAGTGGAAGCATCCATTTTGCATAGTATTGCCGATTAGAAAGAGGTAAAAAATTTTGGGAAACTCTGATCTGGACAATGCAGCCTCTGGGACTGCATATTCTATTCTTTCAGCTGGAACTGGCTTAACATGGAGCATTTCATTGGTCTCATGTGCTTCTCTTCAATTTCACATGCCTTCTGAAAGGTGGAGGAGATTTTAAATTTCCTGAAGCGTAAAGAGAACAACCATAAATAGTCATAAAGCTGGCACTTGGGCATCATCTGCCTGCTTGGACAGCTCTTCGGGGTCACAAAGTTATTTCAGGCGGAGGGTAGCACAGCCCCAACCACCCCCGGGACATAAGCAATGGTTTAAGGCACTGTGAAGTCCACTGTGCCCAGCAGACCCATCATGGTGCCTTGGCGGCCACTAGGTATGCCATAAGCAGCCCCAATTGTGGCATGTGTTTTGACACAGCAGACCGTGCCTACTGAATGCTCAGATTGTTCAGACAGGAGACAGCAACAGATCAGCGACACTGCAGAGTTAGCTCATTCTCTCATAACAGCAGCAGGGTTTCATTGCCAGCTACCTCTGAAATAACTGGTCTCTCCTAAAAGCCCTCATTATGGTTGGGTGCTGCGAACTCCTCTCTGCAGTCTTTGAAGGGTCTTCTCTGTGTGAACTAAGTTGATGTCAAGCCTCTTCCCCAGCTTTCTCCTTATGAATTTATATCACGGAACAAGCAAATCACAGTGTAACTGCCCCCATATTTGAGTTCTTCAGATGTTTCTTTAAGACATTATTGTTGGACTTGGCAACTTGCAAAATAAATGCTGATTACAAAAGCCTAATACCTACATAGCAGGAACAATGATGGACTAGAAAGCAACCTCAGAATAAATGTGTTAACTGTCCCTCAGCTTCCTGAGTCTTGTCTTTTCTCTGACCTAAACACAGTGTTATAGGGGCTCTGTGCTCCTAAATTCGGTGATGAGGCAGTGTGCAACATAGCTGGAGCAAAACAAAATGCCTACATCCTGGTTAATTATTTGGTGAATATAGTTAAACCTGGGACATAAATGACGGCTTGAGCTCACTGGAAATGGCACATTTTCACTTTAAGTGTATCCAAGTCAGAGGCAAAAGTCTCAATCCGAGACTTTTAACCTGGAGTCCATAAATGCAATGGGCTGTGAACCCCATGAAATAAAATCATTCAACGGATACAGAAGTGTGCACCTTTTTTTTTTTTTTTTTTTTTGGTGACGGTGTCTCGCTCTGTCACCTAGGCTGGAGTGCAGTGGCACGATCTCGGCTCACTGCAAACTCCACCTCCCAGGTTCACGCCATTCTTCTGCCTCAGCCTCCTGAGTAGCTGGGACCACAGGCGCCCGCCACCACGCCCAGCTACTTTTTTGTATTTTTAGCAGAGACGGGGTTTCACCGTGTGAGCCAGTATGGTCTCCATCTCCTGACCTCGTGATGCACCCGCCTCGGCCTCCCAAAGTGCTGGGATTACAGGCATGAGCCACCACGCCCGGCCAAATGTGCACTTTCTTACAAAGGGGTTCTTCAAGTTTTATAAGATTATAAGAGATCTGTGATCCTAAAGGTAATAAGAGCCATGACTAACTATTCTCAAAATCTTACAATTATTAACCCCTTCCCCTCCTTCACTGAAAAAGCAAACACTTGCTGAATGCCTAGGACTTCCGCAGTCCCGTGACATCTGCTTTGGGGAAACAAACACGAATTAAAGTTCTAGTGAAGAAAAAAAATTAAATTAATATGTTTGAGCTCCTTCCAAGGGCTAGCCAGGCACTATCCTGCATATAGTATACATTTTTCTTTCTTGTCAGTCTTCATAGTAAACCCATTGGAAGTCACTATTAGTACTAGCCATTATAGAAGAATTTAATTGCTAATAATGGTCACAACAATATTTCCTGCCTAACTTCCCCATCAAGAAGTGGAGTTGCTGTTCTGCCTCTTAAGCCCAGGCAGACTTGGCAGCTGTCCTGACTAATCGAGTTTGGTGGAAGTGGCTCTGAGTGACTTTTCAGGCCAGATCATAGAAGGTGATACAGCTTCTGCCTGGCTATATTTGGTTACCAACCCTTAAACTCAACTACCATTTTGCAAGGAAGCCCAGGCCACATGGAGAGGCCCTTGTGGAGAGCAACAAGGTCTCCAGCCCTCAGCCCCAGCTAAGCAAACAGCCAAGAGCCTGTCCTAACTTGCCTGCCATGTGAATGCACCACCTCATAAGCTGCTGCTGCAGCCTCCTGTGCCCCAGCTAACATTGTGTTTAGCAAAAATAAACCTTTCCTACTACGCTCTGCTCAGATGTACCAATTCATGAGCAAAACAAATGGTGATTATTGTTTTAAGACACCATTATGTGGTTATGTGCTATATAGCAATAGATAACTAGAGCAAGCAGCTTGCCCATATGAGCAACTGCCACTTAGAAGTTAAATAATTTGCCCGCAATTACAAAGCTAATAAGTGTAGAGCTGGAATTCAAAACAAGATCTGCCTGATATATAAAATCAGGTCAAGAGGATGAAGGAGAGAGTTTTACCTATATCTGTGATTTGGTACTTTTTTTTTTTGATACAGAGTCTCACTCTGTCGCCCAGGCTGGAGTGCAGTGGTGTAATCGCGGCTCACTGCAACCTCCTCCTCATGGGTTCAAGCAATTTTCCTGCCTCAGCCTCCCGAATAGCTGGGAATACAGGCACACACCACCCCACCCAGCTAATTTTTGTATTTTTAGTAGAGACGGGGTTTCACCATGTTGGCCAGGATGGTCTCCATCTCTTGACCTCATGATCTGCCCGCCTCGGCCTCCCAAAGTGCTGGGATTGCAGGTGTGAGCCACTGCACCTGGCCAGTATTTCTTAAAATAAAAAGAAATTTGAACAAAATATAGCAAAAAATATTTAATCCTAAAGTGGAAACACAGGCATCTGCTATTTTATATTCTACATTTTTCCGTGTATTAGAAGTGATTTACAACTTAAAAGTATCTTTTCAAAAATGAAAGCAAAGTACTTATCAAATTTGAAAATATGTTTAAGACCAGACTTGAAAAATAAGTTAAAATTTAAATTGTGTAAAGTTGCCATACTTTATAAAACCAGAGGCATTACTAATGTAATGTCTAGATGATAAAAGAAGATATTGCTTGGATTTGCCCAATTCCAACCTCTCTTTCTTCATCTAATGGTGTTAATTCACATCCTCATGCGTATGTTCTGAGCTTTCAGCTCAGCAGAATCTTGAAAATCTGAGGAGATGTGCATGAATGTACAGGAAAATAGACTCCAGCACACAGAGGAGGATCCAAGTATCGATTCTGGATTTACAATAAGCAGCAAGCATCTCTATAAGAGAAGGGAAACATTAGCACTTAGCCTGCCTCTGAGGAGCACAGGAAATTTCTCAGAGCTGAGGGTGACTCTTCCCATAGCCCCCGAAGGGCTACATCTTCAACTTCACGTGACATGTAGTGAATTATTTCTCATAGGAAGCTGCCGGGTTGAAAGCCAGTCACCTTGCACATGTTGCCTCCTGAACAGCAGCATGGGATGAAGGAGAATCAATTGCCTCTAGTTCCCCTTTGATTCTGCATAAAGTCAATCAGGTTTGCCATGGCTGTGTGGGGAACTGAATCAGTAACACTGGATTATCTAATGGAAACTTTGTTTGTGATCTAGAGTGTCCCATAGACAAACAGAAAAGTTGCTATTGGTGGTGTATTTTTTACAAGTAGAATACAAGTCTGTATTTGCACAGTAGGATGCTGCTATAAATCTAAAGTAGCTCTGTAATTCCTTCGGTTCTGTGAGAATCCATGTCAGGAATTGGTGATGGCTAAAGCGAGTAACCACAAAGATATTTTGTTACAAGTAATATTATTTCTTCCAAGAAGTTGCTTGGCTGTGCTGCTGGAAGTTGGCACAGGAAGAAGATTTGAAAGGACGGCAAACAAAGGGGTTTCCTGGTTACAGGCTCTCCCCAGGGGATCTTTGATGGTAACACCTCAGGTTCTGAGAATGGGTGTAGAGAGTGGCCCTCTGTGTGGCTGACTTTTCTGGACAGTTGATGCCAACCCTTAATTGTGTTGTTATTTTTTTCTAAAATATACTTTTCACTTCCAGGATCTAATAATCAAAGTACATGGAACTCAATTTCACTGTCCTGCAGGCTCTCAGCAAGCTGTGCCCTGATGCTTCCTTCTGTTGTTCCATCTCTTCTGCTGAAGATCTCTGTATAGTGTTCTTGCTGTTATAACTACAGATTTCCTTGGATGTTTTTATTCCAATCTTCCTTTTCTAATACTTCTGAAAACCTGTCCATGCCTTTTCTGTTTATTTTCATGTTTTTTGAAATTCACACCCCTATTTCCACTGAAGAAAGTACTTAATTCAGCATCTTCTCTTCTCCTATCTTTCTCAAGAAAGTGAATTTAAAAATGCAGAGTTGCTTTACTTTCTTATCGGTATAATATGACTGCCTTTCCCCAAACATAATTTAAAAACTGAAGGTCTTTCCTAATGAGTTGTTTTCAAGTCTTTTGTTAAGTCTTCTATTTTTAAAATTTCTTCATTTTTAAAGCACTTGATGTCATTTTTAAAAAGCTTTCATAATCTGTAAACACGTCCTCTGTGTACACTTTCATTTGCCGCTTTACTTGAACTGTCATCCCACTCTAGCAAATGGGAAATATCGATGCGTGCATGGCAAACTATTGTTTAATATGAAAACAGCCTCATCTTGGGGACTTGGTGGCTTCCATGGCCAAAAAGCCTCATTTCTCTGTCCCATCCATGAAGAATTCTTGATATTTCAGTTTCTTTATTACTTACTTTTCAATGATTCCTCCTTAATAGTTACATTTTGTATAGTCTTGTCTAGTTCTAGAATCTGATAATTTAAGTCTTACCTATATGTGACATTTTATTTCTAGAGTTTACAACATTTACATCATACTAGGTTTCTGATATGCAGAGAAGGTATAGCCAAAAAACAAATAACAATTAAAAAGAAAGAAAAAAAACACATAACAAATAACAATTTAAAAAAGAAAGAAAGAAAAAACACATAGGTGTGGCTGATTTATAGTGCCATCAATTGCAGGGACCAGATGTCCTAATTTGGTTAAAACAGTCCTTGCTTACACAAATTGCCCTGGCACTTTATCTGGTTTAGACTTTGTCCTGCATTTTTTAGTTTTCAAATGAAATATTACTATTGATAGTTGTATTAGGAAAATCTAGAATGGGCATGTAGACAATTCTTCCCGTTTCTATCATAGTCTTATCGAGGTATGTGAGATGCCTGAGCAATCAACAGAATCCTTTTTTTTTTTTTTTTTAAGAATTCTCTTTTAATTGTACGGTTAAATCTGTAAGAAAACCAACAATACCACTCTCTTTTCTCCAACACTTAAAAGACAAAACATAACCAGCATCTTCCTTTCAACGGCAGCATGCAACCTGATCACTGAGAAAGATACCTACTTCAGTAGGTGTAGTGGAGATGGCTAACTCCATCCAGTCTCAGATGGATGTGGGAGAGGTACTGCAAGCTACAGCTCCTACCAGCAACTCTTCCCACCATATCCAGCTGGTAGGGTCAGTGGAGAGCACCTGGAAGTGTAGGTCAATGTACCAACACATTAGGAGAAGAATTTCTCAGAGTTAAAATAATGATACCAGTCTTATATACCAGTTTATAGTACTGGAATTATATTAGTTTATCAGATGCTTTCAACAGAACACCAATTAACTTATTTAAATGATTTTACTTTTTTAATCTGATTCATATAATTAGCATAAGCCTTTTAAATTTGTTTGTTTATTTGTTTTGTTTTTTAGACAGGATCTGGTTTTGTCTCCCAAGCTGGAGTGCAGTGGCACATTCTGGGCTCACTGCCACCTCCACCTCCATCTTGTAGGCTCAAACCATCCTTCCACTTCAGCTTCCCAAGTTGCTGGGACTACAGGCACATGGCACTACACCCAGCTAATTTTTGAATTTTTTTTTTAATGGGGATGGGGTTTCACCATTGTTGCCCAGCTGGTCTCAAACTCCTGAGCTCAAGCAATCCACCTGCCTTGGCCTCCCAAAGTGCTGGAATTGCAGGCATGAGCCACTGCACCTGGCTTAGCATAAGCCTTTTTCTTTTTTTTTTTTTTGTTTCTTTTATTTTTAGTATTTTTGAAAACAGAGTCTCCCTCTGTCACCCAGGCTGGAGTGCAGTGGCATGATCTTGACTCACTGCAACCTCCATCTCCTAGGTTCAAGCAATTCTCCTGCCTCAGCCTCTGAGTAGCTGGGATTAGAGGCGTGTGCCACCATGTCCAGCTAATTTTTTTATTTTTAATAGAAACAGGGTTTCACCATGTTGGCCAGGCTGGTCTTAAACTCCTGACTTCAAATGATCTGCGCACCTTGGCCTCCTAAAGTGCTAGCATTACACGCATGAGCCACCGTGACCAGCGAGCATAAGCCTTTTAGATGTTCATTCTGTCCAAGGTAAAACTCTGATATTATTTTAAATCCTGTCATAATCTAATTAAGTAGTAAATATTAGAGATACATTTATTTATTTTGTGGAAATAATACAATACAAATTTTGTGAAGTACAACATATGGCTTAAAAAAACAACAAAAAATATTCTTACTATGTTAAAAAATACATGAAGCAGGACTGTATTTGGAATTCAAGTGCACAAGAAACTTACAATTGCATCCTAATAAAGCTGCACTATTTTACCAATGAAAACAGAAATTCTAAGTGTCTTCAAAATTTATGTATATATATACACACACATATCCACACACACACACACACACACATTTAGAGTAAATAAAATAGAATATTTTTGTGATGAGGCCATTGTTGAAAACAAAAAGAACTTCACCATAAAAGAATACATTTTCTCTCTTCCCTTCCCTTTATCAATCTGAGTGCGGACTATTTCGGCCTTTGAAGAACTACTTTGTAAATAAACCTAAGTTTCTTAAAATGTCTGTATTTTTATAAATGAATTTTCTACATTTTAGTTGCATTACATTCAAGATCAATTGCAAAACTTAAATTGATTATTCAACAAACCAAAGCACCCCCCAAAAAAACTTTCAAAACTCTTCATAAATTGTAATAATTGAAAGGTTACAGAAAAAATTGAACTATATCCTCACAAAAGCAAAAGACAAATGAGAACTCAAAATGTTGCACAATAATTTATGTTTTAATTTTGTAATTTCCCTTTGAAGTATCTTGACTTGAGAAAAGACATTTTAGAATGGAGTCCCAGTTTTTAATTGGACAAATGTATTTTCTGCACCTGAAGGAACAGAAGTTGATTTGAGAAGACTTAGAATTTTGTAGTGTCTATCTTTGGTGAAAAGAATCATAAACAGATACTATTTATGGGTTTTGTTTTATAAAATTTTTGCCAAAAACTGATACTCTATATGAAGGCAAATATTTGGGCTAAAATATACTACACATGTCCTCCATTTAACGAACTTGCTTGGCATTTACACACACACACACACACTCCTGAGAGTTCAGTTTTCCTACACGCCTGTATGCCTGTTAATGTTAGAGTGCTATAATACAACCAAAGCTTGGTTTAAAGTAATTAGTATCTTTAATGGACTATGAAACAGGAGAAACAAAGATCATATATGTACATTAGATTTGGGAGAAGAAAAGATTGAGGCTTTGCTCAAAACCAAAGGAAACTGGAAAGAATATTACAAAGATGAGAAGTCTATACAGACAGCCAGTTACTGTGCCATTAGGCAGGAAACAAAACCTTTGCAAAAGGCACATGCCTATTTTTGGGGGGTGGCTTGGGGATAGAAGGCATGGAGATAGATTGTGTGGCTTCTCAAATGCCTTTCTAATGGTGCAATACATACTCTTAAGGAAACAAAAAGGATTCTGGCAGCAAGAGGAGACAGTTTATCTTTTGATATATAAGGAGAAAGGGCATGTCTGTGTGCCTAAGGACAAACACATTATTTAAAATCTCATGCTATTTAATATTACTTCATTTTTTACTGAAACCAATAACAATTTATTTTTCAGACCCTATGAATCCAGGTTATTTGTGTATTTTTTCAATTTCCTCTTTTTGGCTCATTGACAATATTTTTAGTAGTCCTTTTTGCTAAACATTTTTTCGTGTTATGGTGAATGGATATTTTTGTTAACTTTGCTCTTATGCATTCTACCTTAAACATTAATATTATGTGTATTTTTCACATACTTATTCATATTGGCCTATGTTATATTTTCAGTTGATTTCATAGGTGGACTTGATACACACTCCTACTACCAGGATCATGTTGAGTTAAAGCCTGTTAAACCAGTAAGTAAAGGTGTGATGATATGGAAAATATTAATCCTTCTAACTCAGTGAAAACTAACCAAAAGTGAAATAATTTGAACCTACTACTACTAATCATTGGTTTAATTTTCCACTCATATTTAAAACACACCTTTCACATGTAACCCAACATCGTCATTATTATTATTCATTCCAAAAAGGATTTGAAGCTGGTGACATCATTTATGTTTCAAAAACAATAGTTTTATCTTATTCCCCTTATCAATAGTTGGTTACTGAATTTTTTAAATGAGATTATTTAATCTGCAGAAGTGAAGACTGAATATGTGTCCTGGGGCAGCACAGCAAAGTAAAAAGGGGAGAAAGACCTGCAGTGAATCCAGGCCTTCCATGTGACATCCAGGCACCTTCCTCAGTGTCTCTAAGACTTGTTCTGTCACCATACTATGGTTTCACAGAGGGGAAACAGATTAAATTGGATAATGTGTGTATGGTACATGTAAAGTTGCCTATTACTCTTCCTAGTACTCAAACATTTGACTAACAAGTTCAGAAACAAGTTTCCTGTTCTTAGAGGACATGGAAGGAAGTCAGCAACAACAAAACCACCCAAAACTGGTTAGATTTCAGTTGAGTACAAGAAAGAAATCTTAGTCACCTCATTAATAAAATACTAGGAAACATGGAAATAGATACAGTGATTCCATTCCTAGAAAATTCCAAGTAGCACATATAAAACTGTATAAATTAATAATAGCTATCATACTTGCATATATTATCTCACTGAATCTTCATGAAAACACTGCAATGTGCTAATTAATATTCCCATTTTATAAATAAGAAAACTGAGGTTCATAGAGGTTAGGCAACTTTCTCAAAGTTCCACTATTAGTAAGTTGTGGAGCTGAGATCTTTCCTGGGTGGCAAACTATCACCCAACCTGATATGATGGACTTGCTCAGATGATCTTTTGTTCTTTCAGCTCAGTGTTCTGTAATTCCATGGTGATAGAAGAAATTATGTAAAATAGTCACTTGTATAATAAACACATATGAAAAGCTTCATCTGCTGCCTCTTTGCCACAGTGGTTCTTACCCAAATATGTAGCCCCTGCACCCAGCGTCTGTGAGGACTGAAGCTCTGAGAAAGCTACTCTGACTCCTCTACCTCCCCAGGTTGAATTAACTTTATTCTGGCAGAATGATCTAAAGTAAACATAGCTCACAGGCAGCACAAATCAGCACTGTGCCTCTCATATGATAGATGTTTAAATAAATTTTGGGTTCTTAAAGCAAATCCAATTTGGAAAAAACATTCACTCTATATAACACTCCAGAACCAAGCAGTCACCACATCATTACTCATACCACTAAGTGCTCATAAACGATATGTTCCAAAAGTTGATATTTGCAGATTTGGGAAACTTATCAGGGATTGTGACAATAATCAAGGTGATTAGTGCATTGGGAGTGAGAAAAGAATGAAGACAATTCCTAGTGGTGACTTAGAGAGTCTTCATATATTTGTTATGTGATAAGAGGATGATGAATGGTTTCTTTCATCTCCACTGTGAGAAAAAAAAAAGTCAGCAGAGAAATTGCAATATGAAAAATGCTGCAATTTAAGAGAGATCTTTCTATTAGGGAAAGTTATTAAAAACTCCATTTGATAAATGTTGATAATGGAATTTTCTTCTTGAATGACTTTTAAAAACTAGACGCCCGTGTACCTATGTACCTCAAAAGAGTGTTCTGTGGCATGACCCAGAGGCAAGAGACTTCCACTTATGTTCTCTAAAGTCACTTCCATCTCTGTGAATCAAAAACACCTAAAACATACTTTCAAGATCACCTAAAAGGCTTTGATCAGCTCCACTATCTGCTCCAAGGCTTTTCTCAGCATCCCTGTTCACTGCTGACCTAGCAGTGGATTGCTGAATATAGCATAAACTACAAGCTATTCTCTACAGAAAGCAATAGAACAAGCTTCTGCTTTGACACACTATGCGTATTACCATGTCAGATGAATATGAAATGCCTTTCAACCATGAAGGAAGCAAAAATCTAAAAGATCAAACAAAGCCTGAATTGAAATCAGTGCATGAAACAATTTAAGAGGTCAGTATCTGTACTCTCCACCAGTATGCAAATATTTCAGCATTTATCCAATCTGCCTCTGTCAGTCTACTTGATTTCTTTTAGTAAGGCTGTTATATTGAATTCCATTGAACCCAATGATGCCATATCACTACCCAGCAACAGCTTGGAGAAAAAGCCAACCTTCTGTGCAAAATTATTAGAGAGGGGAATGAATGCTGGCTTTGACTTTCATTAAGCCTCTTTTATCACCATTAAGTAGAAAGTCAGGTGCTGTGAGGAAGCCACTTTATTAAGGGGGTCAGAAGAATCCTTAGCGTATTCCCAGGCACATGTCTGTGAACAGGTAGCTTTGAACTCCACATGCAGAGTTTCCAGCCAGCAGCTCATTCCTAGGTAATACTGCACAATTGCACAGGAAGCCTTAATTCTCATGTTTGAGTATGTCAATGCTCCATAACCACAAAGTGCACCTTTCAAGTGTGCACAGTCAAATTGTATGTGAATGTGTATATGGGAAGTGGGGTTGGGATAGGGGTAAGATGGTTCACAGATGTTTTGTTTCTTTCTTTTTAAAGTAATGATATCAAGCTTAAAAAGCCCACTGATTACATCAATCAGTTTAATTCACTTTACAATCACTGATTGATTACCTACACTATGCACGCCGGGCACATCCTAAGTGCTAGAGATATAAAGATAAATAATACTTGAGATTTGACCTTTAGGAGCCAATGATCTAGGAGGGAAGATGTACATAGAACAGGTAGATGCAAAACAATATCTATCTCCAAGGAAATTTTATGTGGGAGGGGGAATAGTTAACTCTCTCTTGGCAGGAAAGGCTTCCGGGAGAAATAACAATTGAACTACTTTGAAAAGATGACACAGAATTTATCAAAAACAGAATAAATATAACTACATTGGAAGATACTTTGGCAGTTTCTTACAAAACTAAGCATACTTTTACAGTAAGATCTAGCAATCAAGCTCCTTGGTATTTACCCAAAGAGGCTAAAAAGTTTGGTTCACACAAAAACCTACACATGGATATTTATAGCAGCTTTATTCATAATTGCCAAAACTTGATAAAGAACAAAGATGTCCTCCTCAGGTGAATGGATGAACTCTGGGACATCCATACCATGGATTATTTAGTGCTAAAAAGAAATGAGCTACGGCATCATGAAATGACATGGAGGAGCTTTAAATGCATGTTATGAAATGAAAGAAGTCAAACTGAAAAGGCTACATACTATATAATTTCAACTATATGGCATTTTGGGAGAGGCAAAACTATGGAGACAGTAAACAGATGAAGGGCTGCGGGATGGGAGACATGAATAGGCAAAGCACAGAGGATTTTTAGAACAGTAGGACTACTCTGTATGACATTGGAATGATGGACATATTTCAGCATACATTTGTCCAAACCCATGGAATGTACAACACCAAGGGTGAATCCTAATGTAAACGATAGACTTCACGTGACTATATCAATGTAGGTTCATCAGTTGTGACACATGTAACACACTGGTAGGGAATGCTGATAATGGAGGAGGCTGTGCAAGGGCAGGGACAGGGGCAAGGACCATTTGGGAAATCTCTGTACCTTCCTCTCAATTTTGCTGTGAACCTAAAACTGCTCTTAAAATATTAAGTCTTTAAGGGGGAAAAAAAGCAGCAGAAGAAAACAGGTATCTCCAGCATGGAGGCTGATTTGCTTGGCGATTCTAGAGAAGACAAATTTGAAGCCCATGACTCCCTAATCTGATGTTTGCCATAGTTCTCGTATAAAGTGAGTGAATGGATAGGAAGCAGATGCTTAAGCAGAGCAGGTGTCTTGACAGCTCTCGGTGAGGACCCTAAGAGACCTGCAGCAGCCATGGCTCCACCATTATGCCTAAAGCTATCAAGATGCTTTCAGTGTTGGTTATCTGGGTCTGGCCTGGGGACATGTGACACACAGGTCAGGAGTAATCTGTACTGGGATTCAATATCTTACCACAACTGCCAGCAAGGGAGGTGTAAGTCTCACCATAACTGCCATGGAGTCTCTACCAGGATCTACACCATCACTGCCTCCACTCACTGACAGCACCACCCATGAAAGGAAAGAGTAAAGACTGCTCTTGTCATAAGAACGCAGAGCCCAGTGGTCAGCAGTGGCTTTGAAGAGGACAACTACACATCAGCTTACAGTAGGGGCAGCAGTAACACCAGGAGAAGAGGGTTAACAGAAGCAGATTTACCCCTTGGGAAGAAAAATAGCATGGCGTAAACATACGCAGCTATCAAAGAGATATGGAATTTCAGAGAACATAGTGAGTAACTAAATTGAAGTTTGTCAAAATCATAACTGGTGTATTTCCATCCAAATGGTTAGCAACTGGGTACCGGGAAGATTAAGCTCCATGTAGCAGTAATTCTTCACATAAAAATAATTAGAGCAAGGCAGTTCATCAAAGAAGGACAGCAGCTGGAATTCCAGAACTGTCTTCTACAGTAAAGGTAGAGCTAGATCTGATTATGTTAGAAATTTCCATGAGGATAATGCCTATGACTGCAGTTAAGAAAGACTTGATGAGAAAAGCTGACCTGAGATTCTCCCATACCTTTCAGCAAGTCTTTTTCTAAGGCTTACAAATGAAAACTTGACTGTTCTTTGGTATCTTAACTTGTCTGATTGCCTTTGCTGGAGGCTAATTTTTCTTCACAAAAATTGCTACATGCTATGTGGCCACTGCTGATTGAGTGGCTGCTATTGCAACTAAGTACTAGAAGACAGCCAAAGCTAATCCGTACTTCAGGGTAGCCCTGCAGCCAGCTCCACAGGTACTTTCACTGCCTGCTTTCTATCTCTGACAATCCAGGTACACAGGAAACCCACCTCTGATGATCAGGCTGTAGGACAGATGCAAAGGTGGTCACCTCTTTCTACTCTTTCCTGAGAATAGCTGTTTTGCATTAGTACCCCCATATGTAAGTTGATGTCAGGCCATTTTGCATTTACAGCATCTACATTAAGCACCAGCTAGTAGGACAAATCAGGGTGTGTGTGTGTGTGTGTGTGTGTGTGTGTGTGTGTGTCTGTAGGAGTTGGTGGGAAGGTGGAGTAATGTTCTTTCAAACCTTGATTTAAAAACCAACAATCACCAGCCATGTGTTAGTAAACTGCAGCTGTAGGCACCTAAAGAGGAATAGAATCACTCTATCTTTATACTGTTTTCATTTGTCCTTGATTAGCCTTCACATCTTATGTTTATCCAGATAGAGTGTGCGCTGAGCTATGTCAAATTCTGCCTGCCATCTCTGTCCTGCGGCATGTGACTATAAGGTGACTGTGATCGGCTCATATCAGTGGTTGTCTCACTGTTCCCACTACTAAAGGTGGAACTCTGTTCCCTGAGGCTCACCGTCAGTCCCTGGAAATGGAAGGGACTTTGCGAGGCATTAACTCTCCTGGGCTGTCTCAAGAGCACTGCAGCTGTAATGCACTCAGCGCCTTCTTAGTTATCCCGAAGGAGAGATGGGCTTCTCTGTGTGCCTGCCTTACCTAGCACCAGTGCAGTGGCACTTAGGGCTCGTTGCTCTCTCTAGCTTCGGACCTCTTTCCTCTTGTCACTGACATTAATAACTTTTTGAGGCATCATAAGAATGGTTGTACCATGTCATAGAATACTGTAAGAACACATCCTGATGTATACTTATTTGACCATGTAGCAGTGAAATGGCTGTTTATACAGCTTATGCACTTCAGACTTATCATTGTAGTATCCAGTTTGTGCACCTCTGTCTTTGTTAGGAGGGAATCATGCCACCAATAGTGCAACTGGCAACATGCAAGAGGGTTTGCTGTGACCAGTGACCAGTCACATGTCAAAGGAAACAGAGATCATTTCCTTTGACCTGTGACTTCACTCTCTGCCCCTAAAATTTGTGGAGCCTGATTCTCATGCTTCTTTATGAAGCACATAAAGCCTTTTTCCAAAATCAGAAAGCTCATATCTGAATAGTGTTCCCCAGGGGGAATATCAATTCCTGGCCTTCTCAGAAGTTTTCTGTGTATTTGCCATTGATGCCAATGGCAAGAAAACAGACTTATGCAGTGATGTGGAGATACAGTCCACCACCACCCCCTGAAAAAAATCAACAACACAAATAAAAAGTCATTTTGCCCTGTTTCCAAGAGAAAGTGTCCTCTGATTTTAAAATTCAAGCCAATGATATAAACCAAATTTTATGTTAAATACACATATTTTGCACTTAATATTGACATCAAAAAAAATTTATAATCCCCATATTATGATAAGTTCTGGGAAGAAACAATATACAGGAAAGATTACACAATATGCAGGAAAAAAGCACACACACACACAGACACACACACAGAAGTGATTAGAAAAGCAATAGAAAAAGAAACATTTACAGTGCTATCAGAAGAAACACTCGATTCCATTCAGACTTGAGGACAGTTACCCTTAAGTAACTACTAACATATCTACAAACATCTGCAAAAAGAGAGAGAGAAAAAGAGAAAGAAAGAGGGAAATGATCTTACGGATCCCCAAAATCGAAGTATTCTATGCAGACCCATTGATCAATCATAGCATCACTAAAAGTAGGACAACCAGGCCGGGCGTGGTGGCTCACGCCTGTAATCCCAGCACTCTGGGAGGCGGAGGCGGGCAGATCACTTGAGGTCAGGAGTTCGACACCAGCCTGGGCAACATGATGAAGCCTTGTCTCCACCAAAAAATAAAAAATTAGCCAGGAGTGGTGGTGCATGACTGTAGTCCCCAGCTACTCGGGAAGCTGAGGCAGGAGAACCGCTTGAACCCGGAGGCAGAGGTTTCAGTGAGCTGAGATTGTGCCACTGCACTCCAGCCTGGGTGGCAGAGTGAGACTCCATCTCAAAAAAATAAAAAAATAAAAAAAGTGGGACAACCAGACATGTGTCCCCAGATGTGCTACAATAAGAAGGGCACAGCACCACCTATAAAATGCCTTGCCATAAAGTCAAGCCTGACCTTGGACTGATACTATAAAAATATAAAAATAATTAAACCTCACCACAAGGAAGCAATCAGCCAAATCTAGCATGTGGGAAATAGTATAAAGCAAATAAAAAAAAAAAAAGAAGAAGAAGAAAGGAAGGGAAACTGTTATTGATTTAAAGAGACATAATAGTCAAACACATTGTGTATATGTGGTTTGCTTGGTTTTAAACCTTTTTTAAAAACAGAACTAGATTATATTTCAATACACAACTTCTGTATAACCAAAAAATAAAACACCACAGTAAAACGAATGAGAAAAAACATATTTGCAATTCTTGACAAAATGTTAATATCTTTAATTGTAAATGAAGTCTTCAGAAATCAGTACTAAGAGACTAACATTACAAGAGAAGTGAAAATAAAAGGAACAGAGGAAAATGGAATAGCACAAATGAGTTATAAGGCTATATGAAGATAATATGGTTAACATTAATAGCTGAGAAAGAATTTCATTAAAAATTACATTATCGATGCTTACAAATATTGATATCTGATGTTTGTACAGCCTTAGGAAATGAAAAATTCTCAAATACTGGGGCAAGTTACCCTAGTCATGGGGAGTTTATGCAAAAATGTAGATTTTTGCATAAACTTGGCCCAGGCAGTTCTCAATCATAGGAATCACTCCAACAAATAGTTGGATACACACCCACACACATACACATACATGTTTACTACATAGAAAATGTGTAAGTAATCTATCATCCCCAAAGAAACTATTTATGTATCAACTGGTTTATAAAATAATAGACTAGGGGGTAGAAATACAAAGAAAAAAAAGACGCTTAAGTAAAAATACTACATTTCACAAAATTCTGTACCCTTTGAAATCTTAAGAAAGATTTTTAATCAATCAGTTTTATATTTACCTTATTAGTGAAAATTATAAATATATGCACTTCATAGTGATGCTTCCAGACTTTTAAGGTATAATTTCAACAAACCAGTTGTAATGAGATATTTCTAGATGATTGGGGAAAGTGATTATGGGCTGGGTATTAAATGATGTTAAGAAATTTTTGTCAATTTTGATAGGTATGCTAATGAATAGCTAAAAGGAAGAAAAGAAATTCTTACCAATTGAGCAGGTTATTTCAACCTCTACACTTTTGACTTTGGACAAGGTAATTCTTTGCAGTGGATCTGTGCCACTGTGGGATACTTAACAGCATTCTTGTCCTGTACCTCCTACATGCCATATTAACACCATTCCCTACCAAACTGCAACAACCATTGCTGTCTCCAGATACCGGCAAGTGTCGACTGGTTAAGAATCACTGAGTTAGAAATGCATAGAGATATGAATGAAAGAACAAAATAGTTGAGATTTTATTTTAAATACTCTAGCCAAAAAAGGCAGGGGGGTGCTAGTTGATAGGTGAAACTTTAATAGCACAACTTTCATTTTAGCTGAAGCTGAGTGATGAATGCATAGAGATTCATAACACTAATCTGTCTACTTTTGTGTCTGACTTTTTTTCTTTTTTTTTTTTTTTTGAGATGGAGTTTCACTCTTTTTGCCCAGGCTGGAGTGCAATGGCGTGACCTCAGCTCACTGCAACGTCCACCTCCCGGGTTCAAGGGATTCTCCTGCCTCAGCCTCTCTAGTAGCTGGGACTACAGGTGCCCGCTGCCACGCCTGGCTAATTTTTTGTATTTTTAATAGAGACAGGGTTTCACCATTTTGATCAGGCTGCTCTCAAACTCCTGACCTCAGATGATCCACTAGCCTCGGCCTCCCAAAGTGCTGAGGTTACAGGCGTGAGCCACTGTGCCCAGCCCTGTTTGATTTTTTAAAAGTCAATCTGCTAATAAAACCTAACACAGGTTTACCAATAGGTTTTCCTTTGAATGCCCCCTTTCGGAGTTGCCTCACTGTCTTCTGTAAAAGCTCTTCACAGACATGTTTCCCAGCTCCTGAAGTAACACTTTCAGAATTCCCACCTGACATCATAGGAACAGGCTCAGCCTGTTTCATTGCTTCACCAATCCATGTTGCTAAAGCCCAGAAGCAGAAAATATTAGCTAGAGGCAGAGCTGGTGTTAAAGACAAATGTAATGGGTACCTAGAAGTTCCCCCAAACCCTCACTGACACTACTGCTAACAAAGAAAAACACCTTCTCCTGTTGCCTTATTCTCACTCTCAAAGAGATTCATGTATTGGATGGAAAAATAAACCCTGAAAATTCCTTCTAATGTAAAGATTGCATAAAACTATTCTACCATTATAATCCCATCCTTTCTCTTTTAGTTTAAGTCCCTGTTAAAATGCCAAGGAGTAGAAAGGGTAGACACTGATATTCAGAATGTAGAGAATAGATGAACAGAGGAAATGTGATGGGGCACAGGGAGAGGCCTGGAGGATTCCCACTCCTGAGGCATGCAGGAGGGAGTTGTTCTCTAGATGAGTTCTAGGAGCTTGGGTGGGTATTTTGTGGTCGTTTTCTTCATGCTCTACAATGAGAAGAGTGGCAAACAAAAAGTCAAACGGTTGGGAAATTTTTCAGCCATTCCAAATTATAACTGAAGAGTTCACTCCAATGCATAAAGTCATCAAGCTGAAGTAGAGGAAAAGGAGTTGCTAGATGTGGTTATGAAGAGAGTGTGAAATGCAGTCTGTTGGAATGATGCTTACAATTTAGTTGAAGGAAGACAACTTGCATGCCTGCGTGAAGTAATTAATCATGAGTCCTGGATGCCACTAGCTGTACATAGGGAAGAGCTGATAGCCTGAGAGTTGCTCTTAGCAGGATGAGAAAGCAAAATGGCTGAGGGAGAAGTGGAAGTCTTCTTTGCAGTGGAGAAGAAATTTCAGCCAAACCTTCAAAGGTGAGTAGGGCTTGGATTAGCTAAGACTTTTCACAGGAGAGAAACTGTGAGAGCAAAAGTGTTCAACAGATGTTTATGAAGTATCAACTACACAGTAGGTACTGTGTTAAGGTTGACATTGTGCAAAGATGCAGAAGCTGATGCCCTAACATTTCAAAGGCTTACTGCTTAGGATAGAATAAGCAGAGTCGTTTTCAAAAGTGTGGAGACAACAGTGATTGGAGATGGGGATCTGTATGAGTCAGGGTTCTCCAGAGAAACAGAACCAGTAGAGTGTGTGTGTGTGTGTGTGTGTGTGAGTGTCTACACGTGCCGCCATCTGGGGGCTGGCAGACTGGAGGCCCAAGGAAGAGATGCAGCTCAAGTCCAAAGACAGTCTGGAGGCAGACTTTCTTCTTCCACAAGAGACCTCAGTCCTTTCTGTTAAGATTTTCTCACAGATTATATGAGGCCCACCCACATTACAGAGGGCAATCTGCTTTACTCAGAGTCTACTGATTTACATGTTAATCTCTTTTTAAAATTAAAAAAAAATAAAAAATAAAAGATAAAAACCTTTACAGTGAGAGGTAAACTGAAGTTTTACCAAACATCTGGACACCATGGCCTGGCCATGCTGACACATAAAAGTAGCCATCACAGGATGGGATGTGCGTAAGAAACATGAGTCATTGGTTGGGTGTTATGAAAGCAAGAGCAGGATGATCTTGAGCACTTAACCACCAACATACTGTAGAAAGAACAGGCTATGCGAATATCTCATAGTTTGTGGACACAACATTACCCTGTTATCTTTACTCTTAAGAAAAGCAATAGCGACTACTCCACATCACACAACAATTACTGTGTGGTTGGCACTTCTCTCCCAGGAAATCATCCTGCACTCTGATGATGATGCCCTATTACCACGCCCTAATCTGAAAAGCGGAAGGCCCAAGTTTCTAACTTTCTTATTGCTACAGTCAGACAGCACCAGGTGCACCCAGGAGCTATTTTGCATTTCAAAAGACTTGGATGAATATAAAAGATATTGAGCTGTCAGCTTTGAAGTTCTTGAAAGCAATTCGTGTTTTCTGTTTTAGGTCGAAATAAGTAATGACATCGAACCAGAAATGCGGCTGCTGAACTTGACTTAGGGAGCAAAGGACCATTGACTGCGCACCTCGGTGGATCCGAGCCGCCTCACGTTCCTTCCAGAGGCTAGACTGTGCTTCCTGGCTTTCCCACGAATCATGGAGTTCTTTGGTCACAGCCTTTGTATTATTAGCATTGTTCTCTAGATGAGTTCTAGGTGCTTGGGTGGGTAATTTTTTAGTCGTTTCCTTCTTATATGAACACTTGTAAATTGTAAAAAAAAAAAGAAAAAACAGAATTTGGTTTAAAAATTTTAACAATATTTAATGTGAGGCATGCAGAATGAAAAATCAAATCTGTGAAAACCTTCTACAGTCAATTCTAAGAGAAATCTCAGTGTGTGCTGTGGAGATATTAAGTCAGCACTGCTGACTGTTGAAGTTCTTCTAGGCCTGATGAATTTGTTTTAGCAGACATTACCTGTGGTTATCAGCCACCAAGGTAGACCCTGTGACAGCTGATAAATGGGTACAAATAATGGATTCAGCTTTTGACTTGAATATGGGTAATTTTTTCAATGCCATAAAACAAAACATGGAGTCCTCTTTTGGTCTTGACTTCTTAAAACCCAGAACAATATTATGGCAATCTAAATTTTCAGACTTGTGCATATCTTGTTTTTCCTGATATATACACACACACACACATATATATATATATATTGTGGACACATGGAAGAATAAAAGGATTAGTAGAGCCCCTTTCCCCTTTGGAGGGAATATGGGTATCTCTGAGGTCCATATTTTCTACTCATTATTCCATTCCCGACACTGCTGTAAGACCTAAACATACAGCTCATACCGCTTGTGGGACAGAAATCACAAACATAGACCTGCAGTCAGGAACTTTGCTTTTAGGATATTCAAAAGAAGCATGAAAATACTGTGGCATTCTTTATAAATACTTCCAAAGGAGAATTCATGTTTGAACAACATCAGTTTTTCTTTCTCCTACCCCTTCCCAAAAACCAAGAAAATGATATGGGAAGCAATTATCGGTGGGAAAAAAGAGTGTCTTGAAAATACATCACAGTTGTGTTTTTTTAACTGGCACAAAGTTTACATATGGTAAAATGCACAAATATTAATGGTATGATTTAATTAGTTTTGAAAAATGTACATATCCATGTAACCAAGGCGTCAATCAAAATGCAGAACATTTCCCTTATGCCCTCTTTCAGGCAATGCCTACATTCTCGTAGAAAACCACTGTACTAATTTTCATCATCACTGATAATTTGGTGTGTTCTAAATATAAAATATATATTCTTTTCACATCACTTTTGCCCACACTTCTCAATCACTATTTTTTTATATGAAAATAAGTTTTGCTCACTTCGAGTAACAACGACAGTGAAGTTCCCTGTAGGCCAGAAAGTTATGAATATGTAGTTGTTAACTCAGCCCATGCATCTCTAAGAAGTCAGTCTATTAACCACCTATAACTGTTACAAATGTTTGTATGTGTGTAAAAGTCTTTTTTTCTTCTTGTTCTTCTTTTGGAGCCTATAGGTTTCATGAGACTCTGTTAAGAATCAGAGTTTAATGTGACAAAGTTTGCCTTCATTCCTCCAAGCTCATCACAACCGTGGTGAGCCATTTGGAGACCTAATTTACTCACTAGCCTCCAGATTATACCCCTTTAATCCACTGGTACCCACAAACTCCCATCACTTTTTATTCTACTTAATACATTCAAACTCAAATAAAGAAAAGCTGGCAGGGACTTTGAAGATGGTGGAATCCAAGCCACTATTCTGCAGATGAGGGGGCTGAAGCCTAAGAGATTTGGTGTACTTGTCCAGAGCCCATATCTGTACACAGGGGCAAGAGCCATAGCCAGTGGACAGAGAACATGGGAGCAAAAGTTGGGGTTTGGGTCCTATCCAGCACCGTGTTCTTGGACAGTGTTTGACATCTCTGCACTACGGTTTTCCTCATCTATGAAATGGATCTATGATCCCTGCCTCCCAAAGGTGAGGTGAGAATTTAACAAAAAATGTAAAAAAAAAAATCTCAGTACACGGTGAAGCACCTCACAATTAAAGGAGGTGATTATTATTAATAATGTCAAAACACTCCTCTGTGCCCTGTCTGGAGCTCTTGCTTTCCACTCAAGCACTTTGAAGAGCCGACGGAAACAACAAACTCTGTTTTTTAAAAAGCAGCTGGGAAAATGTTGCCCAAGTTTAAATGACTGGAAATAAACTTTTAAAATGCTTTAATTTAAAAGTAACTTTTATATTCAAATTCCAAAACTAATGCCAATAATTATTGTTAGTATTGTTACGATTATTGAAAAAGCTGATAAAACATCAAAACTGTAGAGTATCAGTAAAACAGAAGGATAAAGTGAATATTGAAATATTTTAAACTGTCACTAAATTATGCCCACACATACACATGCAAGTAAAACATGGTTAACATTTCACAAAATAGAACCATACTGAATTTTGTTTCTATTTTATCTTCACATGAATTTGTACATACTTCTGGTAGGCATTGCAGAATCTGAACTTTGTCTAAGTGAAGAAAACAGCTTTGAGGAGAAAATCCTTACATTAGTGATTTGTCTATTAATATGCAATATAGGCAACTATTTAATATGGTATATATGTTTTCATTTTTAATCTTTCTTGACTTAAATATGAAGTTATAACTGTTTCAATCCCCAACCTCAGCAATCCATAAAGATTGTCCTAACATTCTGGATATTTGCCACTCATCAGAAACAAGTTAGATTGATCTGCCACCTCCTCTTCTCTCTTTTCTTCTCCCTGCCTCTCATCTTCCTGGCTACTCTTTGGGGGCTATGCTTCTGTAAGACAAAGGGAAAAACAGAAGTGCAGAGTTGTACAGTAATACTCAGCAATTATCCGTTAATCTGGGTAATTCCAATGCAGTACTGTCACAGTTACTGTTCCATAGAAATGAGCGTTTGCAGTTCTTGCTTTTGCCTCCAGTCTTAGAGAATGCACTCTGCATTGTGCATATCCATTAGGGTTTTCAGCAAAGACGTCGTCACTACATGAACTGTATATTCCTGCCAAACCTCAGCTTCTCCGTATGCAATTGTGTGTCTGGTCAGTTGTATTCAATGGTCAGAATCTTAACTATCTTAAGAGATGGTGTAGTTCTAGATTCAATAGCTGTCCTCAGAAGTGGCCCTGGCAAAACTGAAGATAGGAGATCCACTGCTCTTTAGCCTCTAGTGCTGACTGGAATGGAGAGGTGAACATTTAAAGCCTGTGTTTTTCCTCTTGGAGCCACCTTAGCACTGAGTCTTGTAAACCTTGGCCAGCCCTTCCCCAGGTTGTGCCTTCTATCTTGTGTGAATGATGCATCCTTTCTTAAGTGTCTTCTGCTGACCTCATGCAGCACTGCAGGAAGTTGGGATGCTTTCCAGCTTACTTTTTCTTTATTTGAGCTTCTGGTCATGTTTCAAAGCCAGCAAAATCTAAGCAAGGGAGTTATAGGGAGGGTTAGAGAATTACCAAAGGACACAAAATGTCTTGGGGTATGGAACAGCACACATCAGAGAAATCTCAAACATCTCTCAGGAAAATCTCTAAATGTGTATATCCCCAAGTATCTTAGCCTTCCACCTGCCACATAAAGTGAGGGTATGTGTCCCTCAAATGAAAAAAAATGAAAATACACTTTCTTACCACTTCAAATCTGGGAGGTAGTTGGCTCGTTTGTTTTGAAGACAACTCGACAATTTGCCCTAGCAAAATATTGACTTCTTTGATTTTTCCTTCAGAAAAATAAGCCCTGCTATTCCTATAGACCTAAATAAGGGAGGCAGCCAGCTTCAAGAGGCTGAGTCTAACAAAATATATGCCAAGGCTGCCATCTGTCTCACTTAATGAATGGGAAACTCCTGATTGAGAAGAATTTGTCTTCATTAAAACCAGCTAAAATGTACATTGCAAATCTGAGGAAAACCATCATGACTCCTTGCTAAATTGAGAAGCAAAAACCAAAATTTCTCTTTTCAATCTTTGCAAATTAAAAGGAATCTTGCCGAGAATAAACAAATATTCATTTCTTACTTAATTTAAAAACTAATGGTGTCCCCAAATGTGGTCTATTCTGGCTAATTATTTTTTAAGCAAATTCTCACTTATTCTGTCTGAGTCACTTTAGTATGTAACTAGGATAAATTTCATAGTTGATTAGAATGCAAATGTTCTAACTTGACATTTTTGCCCAAGATACATTCTTTCCAGGTACAGCTGAATTAAGTAGGAAAAATATAAATAATTGCAACCTTTGTTTGATAGAAGGTCTGTTGAAGTGTCTAAGAACGATGTTGAAATATTTGTGATAAACAGGCCCAAAACTTAAGGATTTTTTTTTTTTTTTTTT
>NW_012123154.1:5831609-5835613 GCF_000951035.1 Colobus angolensis palliatus | reverse complement strand
GGTAGTGTCTCTTTTTCATGTTAAAGAGCTTAGCTTCTTATTGAAGACTAAAAGAAAAAGGTCACTTCTTGAAGGTGGATACAGCTTCTTTTTTTCTTGAGACGGAATCTCGCTCTGTCGCCCAGGCTGGAGTGCAGTAGCTGGATCTCAGCTCACTGCAAGCTCCGCCTCCCGGGTTCACGCCATTCTCCTGCCTCAGCCTCCCGAGTAGTTGGGACTACAGGCGCCGCCACCTCACCCGGCTAGTTTTTTGTATTTTAGTAGAGAGGGGGTTTCACCAAGATACAGCTTCTTAAATATTGGTATTTGTAGAAAAATGTGGTGGCAAGCAAAAAAATGAATCATATTTCTTGAACTTGCATTCATACAAAGGGTAAGAATCATGTTAAATGCTAAACATTTTTAAAAACTGAAATATTTAAAGAATCCAAAATACGCTGTAGTTTAAACTTGAGAGCTAAGTTAACTAAAAAGAAGAAAAGAATAGAAGGTAGAAAGGAAGGGAGAGGGAAATGGAGAGAAGGTGAGGAAGAGAAAGAGAAAGAAAGGGAATGGACAGGGAGACAGGAAGGAAGAATCCAAAGCTGAAAGTCACCTAACCGGGATTTGAACAATGTCAATTCTTAACTTAGAATTTTGTTCTTGTTTCTTTGATTGATTAAAAACATTGAATCATTTTCCATGTAAGGCATGTTTTTCCTTTCCTCTTCAGAGTTATTAAGAAACAGTTTGAAGAAACCAATAATCTATCCATTTCTTCTCATAGAATTTGCTTTGGCACACAACTTAATCTATATTAGGATTAGGCTTACCTACAAGTGACACAAAATGAAAAACGACAATGGATTAAATAAGATAGAAGTATATTTCTCTTTTTATTTCAAAATTCTAGAGAGAGTCAGCAAAGAGCTGGATGTGATTTCCCTAGAGACAAGGACCAAGACTCCTCTCTTGTTGCTTCAAACTCTGTGGCCACCATTTTCAAGACCATAACATGACTAAAAATGTCTGCTGAAGCGTCAGCCATTGATGTTGTATTCTGACCTTGGAGGTGGAAAAGGAACAAAAGGAGTGTTTCTTTCCTTTAAGAATATGCCTCAGAAGTACACACACTACTTCTGCTTACATCTCATTAGCCAAAACTTGGTCCACCCCCAACTTTGCTGCAAAGAAACCTGGGTATTATAGTCTTTATTCTTAATGACTTTATGCTTAACTAAAAATTAAGAGCTTTGCTGGACATGGTGGCTTATGCCTGTAATTCCAGCAATTTGGAAGGCCAAGGCATGCAGATCACTTGAACTCACAAGTTCAAGACCAACGTGAGCAACATGGCAAAACCCCATATCTATAAAAAATACAAAAATTAGCCAGGTGTGGTGGTGAGTGCTTGTAGTCCCAGTTACTTGGGAGGCTGAAATGGGAGGATTGTTTGAACCTGGCAGACGGAGGTTGCAGTTAGCCAAGATCATGCCAGTGCACTCTAGCTTGGGAGATGGAGCCAAACCTTGTCTCAAAAAAAAAGGGGGTAGGGGGCTTCATTTTTTAGTAAGAAGGAAAAATATTTGTAAAATAATACTTAGCAGTTTCAATCACACAGTTCAAACTAATTGACACTTCTTGGAATAGTGTTTTCATTTATAGTACTTTAATTATAACACATTCCAGAAAAATGTACATATATTCTTCAGTACTGTGAGAAATTTAATGATCAAGTCTGAGAAATGAGAATTTCTGCCTTATCTTGTTTCCTTATCTTGTCTTTGTGGTTAGAAAGAAATGAAAATAAATCGATGGCACTACATCCTTCTATGTTTCCCATAATTTTGCAGACAGGTTTAGCTATTCTTCTCCAGAATTGAATTTAAAATTCTAGAGCCAATCTAACATTTTGCTTGGTCCTCATTATCCTGCCACAATAAATTAATTCTTCTATGATTGCAACACTTAGCTATTTTATTTTGGTAGGACCTTCTCTTCCAAATTGATTAGTAGTGTTATTATTTTCTTGTTATTCGGTTTAACAAGTACATAATCAACATCAGTGCTTAGGAAGTCAGGGGTAGGAGAGATAAATAAGAAGTATATCATCTTTTCTCTTATTTTCTCTCAGTAAAAGTTGGACCTATTTTTCCCTTCATCTATTTTTTTTCAGGAACATAATATTGGCTGAAGTGGAATGATTATTCAAATTGCCCAAAAAATATGCAAGTGAGGGAATTTATAAAAGTTTGTAATTGTATATATATATATATTGGGGTAAAACAGGACTTTTTTATTTTTAACCACCAGATTGAGTATGTTGATACATCAAATGTATCAACATTTTGTCTTCCTAATTTTTCATATAGAAAAGTGATACTAACATCAATAAGTAAGCTTCCCAAGATTTTTCTTTCTCTCTCTGAATCAAGTTCATTGTCTGCTTACATGCTTCTCAGTTGACATTTGCAAGGGCAGATTACACACATGGCACAGTTGTGAATAAATCCACCCCAAAATTCCTTTGCAGATCTTGAGTATTTGCCATTAATCTCCATGATTTATTTACATTCTTTTTTCATATGTATACTTTAAGTTCTGGGATACATGTGCAGAACATGCAGGTTTTATACATAGGTATACATGTGCCATGATGGTTTGCTGCACCCATCAACTCGTCATCTACATTAGGTATATCTCCTAATGTTATCCCTCCCCTTAGCCCCATCCCCCAACAGGCCCCAGTGTGTGATGTTCCCCTCCCTGTGCCCATATGTTCTCATTGTTCAACTCCCACTTATGAGTGAGAACATGCAGTGTTTGGCTTTTTGTTCTTGTGTTAGTTTGCTGAGAATGATGGTTTCCAGCTTCATCCATGTCCCTGCAAAGGACATTAACTCATTTTTTATGGCTGCATAGTATTCCATGATGTTTATGTGCCATATTTTCTTTATCCAGTCTAACATTGATGGGCATTTGGGTTGGTTTCAAGTCTTTGCCATTGTGAATAGTGCTGCAGTAAACGTAGGAGTGCATGTGTCATTATAGTAGAATGATTTATAATCCTTTGGGTATATACCCAGTAAAGGGATTGCTGGATCAAATGGTATTTCTAGTTCCAGATCCTTGAAGAATTGACACACTGTCATCCACAATGATTTAACTAAATTACACTCCCACCAACAGTGTTAAGAGCATTCCTATGTCTCCACATCCTCTTCAGCGTTTGTTGTTTCCTTTTTAATGATCACCATTCTAACTGGCATGAGATGGTATCTTATTGTGGTTTTGATTTGCATTTCTCTAACAACCCATGATGATGAGATATTTTTTATGTTTTTTGGCCACATAAATGTCTTCTTTTAAGAAGGGTCTATTCATATCGTTAAACCGCTTTTTGATGTTTTCTTTTTTTTCTTGTAAATTTAAGTTCCTTGTAGATTCTGGATATTAGCCCTTTGTCGGATGGATAGGTTGCAAAACTTTTCTCCCATTCTGTAGGTTGCCTGTTCACTCTGATAATAGTTTCTTTTGCTATACAGAAGCCCTTTAGTTTAATTAGATCCCATTTGTCAATTCTGGATTTTGTTGACATTGCTTTTAGTATTTTAATCATGAAGTATTTGTCCATGCCCATGTCCTGAATGGTATTGCCTGGGTTTTCTTCTAGGGTTTTTATGGTTTTGAGTTTTACAATTAAGGCTTTAAACCATCTTGAATTAATTTTTGTATAAGATGTAAGGAAGGGGTCCAATTTTTTAGTTTTCTGCATATGGCTAGCATTTTCCCAGCACCATTTATTAAATAGGAAACCCTTTCCCCATTGCTTGCTTTTGTCAGATTTGTCAAAGATCAGATGGTTGTAGATGTGTAGCGTTATTTCTGAGGGCTCTGTTCTGTTCCATTGGTCTATATATATGTTTTGGCACAAGTACCATGCTGTTTTGGTTACTGTAGCCTTGTAGTATAGTTTGAAGTCAGGTAGCATGATGCCTCCAGCTTTGTTCTTTTTGCTTAGGATT
>NW_012123154.1:5817011-5830821 GCF_000951035.1 Colobus angolensis palliatus | reverse complement strand
TCACTGCAAGCTCTGCCTCCCAGGTTTACGCCATTCTGCCACCTCAGCCTCCCAAGTAGCTGGGACTACAAGGGCCCGCCACCTCGCCCGGCTAGTTTTTTGTATTTTTTAGTAGAGACTGGGTTTCACCGTGTTCACCAGGATGGTCTCGATCTCCTGACCTCGTGATCCGCCCCTCTCGGCCTCCCAAAGTGCTGGGATTACAGGCTTGAGCCACCGCACTCAGCCTATTGAGTGCTTTTAGCATGAAGGAGTGTTGAATTTTGTTGAAGGCCTTTTCTGTATCTGTTGAGATAATCATTTGGTTTTTGTCATTGGTTCTGTTTATGTGATGGATTACATTCATTGATTTGCGTATGTTGAACCAGCCTTGCATCTCACGGATGAAGCTGACTTGATCATGGTGGGTAAGCTTTTTAATGTACTGCTGGATTCAGTTTGCCAGTGTTTTATTGGAGATTTTCGCATAGATGTTCATCAGAGATATTGGCCTGAAATTTTCATGTTTTTGATGAGTCTCTGGCAGGGTTTGGTTTCAGAATGATGCTGGCCTCAAAATATGAGTTAAGGAGGAGTCCCTCTTTTTCTACTGTTTGGAATAGTTTCAGAAGGAATGGTACCAGCTCCTCTTTGTACCTCTGGTACAGTTTGACTGGGAGTCCCTCTGGTCCTGGGCTTTTTTTGGTTGGTAAGATATTAATTACTGCCTCAATTTCAGAACTTGTTGTTGGTCTATTCAGGGAGTCAACTTCTTCCTGGTTTAGTCTTGGTAGAGTGAATGTGTCCAGGAATTTATCCATTTCTTCTAGATTTTTTAGTTTATTTGGGTGGAAGGGTTTGTAGTATTCTCTGATGGTAGTTTGCATTTCTATGGGATTAGTGGTGATCTCCCCTTTATCACTTTTTATTGTATCTATTTGATTCTTCTCTATTTTCTTCTTTATTTGCCTGGCTAGCCATCTATTTTGTTAATCTTTTCAAAAAACCATCTCTGGATTCATTGATTTTTTTGAAGGATTTTTCATATCTCCTTCAGTTCTGTTCTGATCTTAGTTATTTCTTGTCTTCTGCTAGCTTTTGAAATAGTTTGCTCTTGTTTCTCTAATTCTTTTAATTGTAACCTTAGCATGTTGATTTTAAATGTTTCCTACTTTCTCCTGTGGGCATTTAATATTATAAATGTCCCTCTAAGCAGTGCTTTAGCTGTGTCCCAGAGAGTATGTTACATTGTGTCTTTGTTCTTGTTGGTTTCAAATAACTTATTTATTTCTGCCGTAATCTCATTTTTTTCCCATGAGTCATTCAGAAGCAGGTTGTTCAGTTTCCAAGTAGTTGTGTGGTTTGGAGTGAGTTTCTTAATCCTGAGTTCTAATTTGATTTCACTGTGGCCTGAGAGACTGTTTGTTATGGTTTTCATTCTTTTGCATTTGCTGATGAGTGTTTTACTTCTAGTTATATCATCGATTCTAGAAAAAGTGCTATGTGGTGCTGAGGAGACTATATATTCTGTTGATTTGGGGTGGAGAATTCTGTAGATATCTATTAGGTCTTCCAGGTCAAGAGGTGAGTTCAAGTCCTGAATATCCTTGTTAATTTTCTATCTCAGTGATCTGTCTAATATATACAGTGGAGTGTTAAAGTCTCCCACTATTAATTGTGTGGGAGTCTAAGTCTCTTTGTAGGTCTCTAAGAACTTGCTTTATGAATCTTGGTGCTCCTGTATTGGGTGCATACATATTTAGGATAGTTAGCTCTTCCTGTTGCATGATTCCTTTACTATTATGTAATGGCCTTCTTTGTCTGTTTTGATCTTTGTTGGTTTAAAGTCTGTTTTATCAGAGACTAAGATTGCAACCCCTGGTTTTTTTTTTGTTTTGTTTTGTTTTTTGCTTTCCATTAGTTTGGTAAATATTCCTCCATCCCTTTATTTTGAGCCTATGTGTGTCTTTGCACACAAGATGGATCTCTTGAATACAGCACACCGATGGGTCTTGACTCTTTATCCAATTCCCAGTGTGTGCCTTTTTATTGGGGCATTTAGCCCATTTACCATTAACCATTTATGTTTAAGGTTAATATTGTTATGTGTGAATTTGATTCTGTCATTATGATGCTAGCTGGTTATTTTGCCCATTAATTGATGCAGCTTCTTCATAGTGTTGATGGTTTTTACATTTTGGGTTGTTTTTGCAGTAGCTGATACCAGTTATTCCTTTCCATATTCAGTGCTTCTTCCAGAAGCTCTTGTAAAGGCATGCTTGGTGGTGACAAAATTCCTTAGCATTTGCTTGTCTGTAAAGGATTTTATTTCTCCTTCACTTATGAAGCTTAGTTTGGCTGGATATGAAATTCTGGGCTGAAAATTTTTATCTTTAAGAATGTTGAATATTGGTCCCACTCTCTTCTGGCTTATAGGGTTTCTGTTGAGAGATCTGCTGTTAGTCTGATGGGCTTCCCTCTGTGGGTAACCTGACCTGTCTCTCTGGCTGCCCTTAACATTTCTTCCTTCATTTCAACCTTGGTGAATCTGACAATTATGTGTCTTGGGGTTGCTCTTCTCAAGGAGTATCTTTGTGGTGGTCTCTGTATTTCCTGAGTTTGAATGTTGGCCTGCCTTGCTAGACTGGGAAAGTTCTCCTGAATAATATCTTGAAGAATGTTTTCCAACTTGGTTCCATTCTCCCTATCACTTTCAGGTACACCTATCAAAAGTAGATTTGGTCTTTTCACATAGTACCGTATTTCTTAGAGGCTTTGTTCATTCCTTTTCAGTTTTTTTTCTTCTAATCTTGTCTTCATGCTTTATTTCATTAAGTTGATCTTCATTCTCTGATATCCTGTCTTCTGCTTGATCAGTTTGGATATTGATGAAGTTCTCGTGCTCTGTTTTTCGGCTCCATCAGGTCATTTGTGTTCTTCTCAAAACTGATTCTTCTAGTTAGCAATTCCTCTAACCTTTTATCAAGGTTCTTAGCTTCCTTACATTAGGTTGCAATATGCTCCATTAGCTTTGAGGAGTTTGTTATTACCCACCTTCTGAAGCCTACTTCTCTCAATTCGTCAAATCCATTCTCCATTTGGTATTGTTCCCTTGCTGGTGATGAGTTGTGATCCTTTGAAGGAGAAGAGCCATTCTGGTTTTAAGAATTTTCAGCCTTATTGAACTGGTTTTTCCTCATCTTTGTGGATTTATCTACCTTTGGTCTTTGCTGTTGATGACCTTTGGATGGAGTGTTTGCATGGTCATCCTCTTTGTTGATGTTGATGCTATTGCTTTCTGTTTGTTAGTTTTACTTCTAACAGTCAGGCCCCTCTTCTGCAGGTCTGCTGGAATTTTCTGGGAGTCCACTCCAGACCCTGTTTGCATGGTTATCACCAGCAGAGGCTGCAGAACAGCAAAGATTGCTGCCTCATGCTTCCTCTGGAAGCTTCATCCCAGAGGGGCACCTGCCGGATGCTAGCCAGAGCTCTCCTGTATGAAGTGTCTATCGACCCCTGCTGGGAGGTGTCTCTCCATCAGGAGGCATGGGGGTCAGGGACCCACTTGTGGAGGCAGTCTCTCCCTTAACAGGAGATCTGCTGCTGTCTTCAGAGCTGGCAGGCAGGAACATTTAAGTCTGCTGAAGCTGTGCCCACAACTGCCCCTTCCCCCAGGTGCTGTCCCCAGGAGATGGGAGTTTTATCTATAAGCCCCTGACCAGGGCTGCTGGCTTTCTTTCAGAGATGCCCTGCCCAGAGAGGAGAAATCTAGAGAGGCAGTCTGGCTACAGTGGCTTTGCAGTGCTGTGGTGGGCTCCACCCAGACTGAACTTCCCCGCAGCTTTCTTTACACTGTATGGGGAAAACTGCCTACTCAAGCCTCATTAATGACAGACGCCCCTCCCCCCACCAAGCTTGAGTGTCCCAGTTCCACTTCAGACTGCTGTGCTGGCAGTGAAAATTTTAAGCCAGTGGATCTTAGCTTCCTGGGCTCCATGGGAGTGGGATCTGCCAAGCAAGACGACTTGGCTCCCTAGCTTCAGCCCCCTTTCCAGGGGAGTGAACGTTTCTGTCTTGCTGGCATTCCCAGGCACCACTGTGGTATGAAAAAAACTCCTACAACTAGCTCAGTGTCTGCCCAAATGGCCACCCAGTTTCATGCTTGAAATCCAGGCCCTTGTGTTGTAGGCACCCAAGGGGATCTCCTGGCCTATGGATTGTGAAGACCATGGGAAAAGTGTAGTATCTGGGCCAGAGTGCACCACCCCTCATGGCATAGTCCCTCATGGCTTCCCTTGGCTAGGGGAGGGAGTTCTCCAACTCCTTGCACTTCCCAGGTGAGACAATGCTCCACCTTGCTTCTGCTTGCCCTCCATGGGCTGCACCCACTGTCTAACCAGTCCCAGTGAGATGAACTGAGTATCTCAGTTGGAAATGCAGAAATCACCCAGTTTCTGCATTGGTCTTGCTGGGAACTGCAGACAGGAGCTGTTCCTATTCAGCCATCTTGCCTGGGAATCTGTAATTATATTGTATTGCATATTCTTCCTAGGTTGGGTATGTGTGTGTGTGTGTGTGTGTGTATGAGAGACAGAGAGAGAAACAGAAACAGAGACAAGGAGACAGAGACAGTGAAACAGAAACAGAAACATCTTCCAGGTTCTGCTTATTAAGCAATATCCCATGAAGTCACTGAAAAGTATTATATTCTCCTAATACCTAGTGTCTGCAAATCTGGCAGTTGTCACTGATAATTTAAACAAGATTGGGTGACTTATTCATGTACACACACATCCACAATCAAACTTCAACAGTCAAGTGTACCCTTTTCTAAATAATCACATTGCTAAAATGTACCATATGGCCCATTTCTTTAAACAGTAAATGGTAAGTTATTATTTTAGGAAATGAAAGCTAAAAGAAATAATATGTCTAATACAATGAGTCATTTTCTCTGCACAACACAATGTTAGCACTGAAAAGGACCTCAGCGATTCCATTTGCCCCGTTTTCAGATGAGGAGATTGAGGCTGTTAGTTACAGTGGTTTTGCTTCATGTCCCATCCCATCGGGGCTGCTATGCAAGCTCTCAGTCTAGTCTTCTTTCCTCTACACTTGGTGGCCATCAGCTGTAACAAGTCCTGACTAGACCAGGGCTTTGTTGTTGTCTACAATTCAACGCCTTTTTTGCCTGCGCTTGTTCTGACCCTGCTAATCAAGGCTGTAGGGCAGCTACAGAAAGACACCTGCAAAGACACCTGCTATTGGCTTACCCACTCTTCGCCTTCCCTCTGCTTGGGTCTGAGCCTCAGAAAGCCACCTTCTAGTGGATCTTTGCCTTGCTTTTGTCTTGTCTTTGCTTTTTATTTGTCTTTGCTTTTGTCTTCTCCGGACAAATAAGAAATCCTAGACCTCAGATCACTGTTCTTTGCTTCCCAAAAGACAGAACAGCTCAGTCCCGGCTGCCACCTTCTTTCTTTACTCTTTGTTTAAATGTAATCCCACATGCCCTAGACAAGCCTCCTGATTATTTTTCATCAAACATGAAAATAGCTTACTTTTAACTGCTGGGTGTCAGTCTCTTCTAAAAATTTTGTTCCTAAGGAAGTGATCTTGCAAATCAGTGCTTAAAGTCACTTTTTAACTGCCTCACATAGTTTCATTTCTTTGACAACTCTTTTTAAAGGGGATTGCTTTCTTCTCCTTGTGGTTTCTCAAATCTACTTCTAACCTCAAATAGCAGTGATGCAATGTAGTTTTATAAGATAATATACTAGGACCATCTATCCGATATGAAACCAAGCATAATCATTGCAATTATTTCTAATGAGTTCAGATAATGATAATGCAAATAAGAGTATGACATATGTAAATGTTGATTAGCTTTCTGGTTCCTTCATCGAAACTTGCCTTGTGTTGCGCAGCCTTTTCTTTGCATTGTCCAGGGGTTTTGTTATTACAAACCATAATATTTAACCCATTTCTTCTACTAATAACTTTTAATATTTGTGTAATGTTATAGCTTTTTATTTTTGACATGTATCTAAACCAGAAAAAAATATTCCCTGTACATGATATTTTTAGGCAAAACATAATGTCTGGAGCCCCAAGTGAAATAACAGTGGAGAACAGAATGTTGGACAATTTGTGTGGCATGCTTAGCTTAATTTGTTTCTATGGCACAAGCAAAGCTCATTAATTCCATTTATTATTTTAAGCCACTTGTTTAATGTTATGGATTTTAAAAATCAGTTGGTGTTAGAATTTTTAATAACAAAGAGAAAAGCCATTGATTATGGAACTCAAATTATCTAAGGTTTACCCAGAAGACAAAATCACTTGGCCCTCTGTAAAGTTCTCTTTGTGTTCCTAGACCCACAAAGTCTTTAGTCTGAAGTCTCAGAGCTTAAATTGCATTGGCCCTGTTAATCTTTGTCAAAAAGGAAGTTTGGGCAGCAGTTTCAGGGAAGGGTTGAGAAGATAATTCCTGGTCCTATTTTATTCTTTCCTCATTTGTTCAGTGCTCATGGCCATCTACAACATTCCTTAATTCTATTCTGCCTAACCCTCTTATTTCCACATCTATAAGTATAGTGCTACATAATAATTACAACCTTTAAGAAAATGGAGAGTTTTCATTAAAGGGCCCCTGCAAATCTACGATGCTAGATGACAGATGTTACTAGAAGGCCAGAGTATTAATAGCACCCATGATAACTGTAGTAAGAATATGTCTCATTTTCTTTTAAAGACATAGATATTCTATTTTAATCCTGTAAAACTCAAAGAAAATTTGGGTGTTAACACTTTGAAATACTTCTACCTCCTTAGGGGGAAATCCAAACTGAAAGGAGTTAATATCCACATCAGTTCCTAAAGCAAAATGCCTGACACAGACTAACAAAGCTCTTTCTCATCCTGTGGTAGGAACTTAGGGGTGATAACTCACACTGAGAACTTCTGATCTGAAAACACTAAGGAATTTCTGCCATTGGAGGTAGAAAAAAAAGACAAAAATGGTCTTCTCAGGTGAGCTTAACTTTCAAATTTTTCTGAGACTTCCTAAATGTGACAAGAACTCTGCTGTGTGGCAACCTCATGTATCCACAACAGAACTAAGAACCAAAAAACAAGTAGATCTCTATCCCAATAGATTTTATAAAATCCATACTCTAAAACTCCTGAGTTTTATTTATAGAAAAGCTCTTTAACCCTTTGTTTAAATCCTATCTACTCTTAATGATACACAGTTTGAATTATCTAAATGAAATAATCTTCAAGCACATAACAGATTAGAAACAGAAAATGAGAAAGGTATAGTAGATATTATGTAAATAAGCACAAAGAGTGGCAATAATTAAACACACTATCTCTACCTAAAGGAACAGAGATAGAAAACTCATATAAAAATCTAAACTACAGTTTTATGGGAATAGTTAAGGTAAGAGTCTGCAGGCAGCACTGTATTGCTTTACAAAACAGCATTTCATTTATATTATGATGATTTCAGATCACCAATTTAAAAATTCATTTGTGTGAATTAAGAACAGGTACCATTTTCTCCAGATACTTTCCCTTCATTTGTCCTGAAATTATTAATTATTGACTTTTATTTAAATAAGATATCTTATTTTCATCTGCTGGAAAACTTTTTCTGAGAACCATATATATCTTCAATGTCTATAATTTGAATGGAGAGCCCTTTCAATGTGGCATTTCTGTTTCTTCCATAACCTCACAACAATATGTGGTGGCCCCGCAGTCATCATGGCCTTGTTAACAATTAGGTTGGTATAAACTATATTTTAGAAAAAGTCTTCCAGAATGCCTCTCCTTCGAAAATGGCTAAAAGGGCAAAGTGTCAGTAATTCTGCAGACATGCTCCATGCATGTTCTGAATAAGAGCCATGGTATAGTGAGATGCTATCTCTAGGAAAAAAAAAAAGAATAGATTTTCAAGATTGTGGGCACTGATGTGACTTCTCTAAAATTTTCTCCTTTGATAAATTTTCCTTTACCTAGCCGTTGCCAAACTGTCTCTTCTAGCAGAATGCCCTAGTTTTTTTTCAGTTCCAAAGTTACCAAAATCCCAGGAACATTTCACACAAAAGAGAAGCATTTATAGCAAGCATGGGTGTGGCATGTTTTCTCGGTGGGAAGTTGTCCTCCTCCACAAGATCTTGCCCACACTCAAACAAACTTGCTTCCCATCACATTCTTGGTCTGTCAGCACTGTGTAAAAGGAAATCTCATCTCCTCTCTGTTGATAGCAGAGCTTATATCAAACAGGGACGTATTTCTTCCTCATTCATGGACAAGTCTGATTTTCTCTCTGGTGTGTAAAACTGACAATACCCACAAGATACTACTGACTTGGAAGTTTCACTGCAGGTTGCTACCATACCAGCATTTGGTAAACTAGCTCCCTAGGTGAGACAGCATTAGATGACCTCCTTCGAGCCACACTACTTGCCAGTATCCCCTGGGGGACAAATTATGATTGCCGCTTCCTTCTTTGAAAACACTCCTGCTGAGTACCTACTGTATGTGAGTCACTGTGCAGGCACTAGAAATATAAAGCAGAAAAAAAAAAAAAAAGCAGATTCTACCCACAGGGAGCTCCTAGTCCAGTGGTGAAGAGGTGTGTATAACCCTCAAGGCCCTGAGAAAATCCCCAATAGTGCTCTGCACAAGCTACATTCTGATAGGAGGTGCCAGTGCTTTTCTTCTTCCAGATTCAGAGCCCCAGCAATCCCAGGATGACGGAAAGCCCATTTGCAACCCTCTTCTGTCTCCCTAAGCATTCAACAAACACTTAGTGAGCACCTGTCTTTGCAAAAAGCTTGGAGAGTGATAAAAACAAATCAAATTCACATGTTTAATTTATGGCGTTTAGGAGGTAAATCCTAGTGTGGATTTCACATGGTCAATGATTTGCTTTCCTTGAGTTTGCCCTCTGCAAACAATACCTTTGGTGCTATGACCCTGAAGTCCTCCCAGACCGCCCCATTCATCTGAGTAGTTAGGCCTCTGGCTGAAGGAACAAATGGACAAAATAAGCCCCCTCTTGTTCAGGACTTGACTAACATTTCAGAACTGCGGTCATCCATTTTAAACAAACCAAAGCACATCTGACAGATCTCTGAATTTGCATTAAAAAGAGCACATCTACAGCTCCTAACAATCAAAAACGACTATGAACACTGCTTGCTTCAGTGATGCCAACAGACATTTTCTTGTTACATGTGTGGTGATCTGAGAGAGGTGACATTGGACCCCGTTTGACTGGTTAGTGTTTAAATAAAACTTAACAGAACAGGCAACTAAAGGAACTCAGTAAAAGACCAAAAGCAGTGCTCAAAGGGAGCGCCTGGATAACCATGATGTAATTGCAGATTGACATATATATGGGTTTTTCATTATTGTTTTTAAAAACTAGATATTATTGCTTTATTATTATGTTGATGATGATTATTGAAAGCACGAGAGCAATGTTTAAATGGTGAGAATGACTCTAAGCCTCTTTTTGTTGCTGTGACTGACAGAACTAAAGTGGTTTGCTCTCACCTTCACAATACCAACTCTGCCATCTTATGGAAAATATTGGAAGTACCTAGAGCATTTCATTCTATTTCAAAGGCACAGGTTGCTGGTAAGAGGGACAGAAAAACAAGAACATTGTACCTTCTATTTCTACTACATGTTTTTAATCTTTAACATTTTTACCAGCAGAAATCATTTAAAAAAACAACAACTCTCAGTCTTCAAATAATTCTTAGATTGCTTGCCAACAAAGATGTCTCTCAATCTTGACACTGGAATTCAGTGTAAAAATCTTCAATGATATTTTGTACTGATATGAATTTCTACTGTCCCATAACACTGTGTAGTGACTTCACTGTATATTAACTTCTTTTCTACAGATGTTTGAGCTACGAGATGAATTAATTGAAAAAGTCAAAGCCTATCAGGAGCTATCCTATATGATGTTGGTAGCTTGTGAAAAAATAAATGTCTTTTTTCTTATACAAACTGATAACAAGACTTGCTTTCACAATTACTTTTTACATTTTTGTGCATATAATACCTGTATATTATGATCATATTTGAAAGTGACCAGAAAGTGTTATTTAATAGAAACTACATACATTTTTTATGTCTCTCTGGACCCTTTGATTCTAAGTAAATTTACAGTAAGTTAGCAGTAATAGACTATTCTTTTCAACTATGAATAAAAATGTACATTGAAGTACAAGATGACTACTGTTTTCAATACATTTTCCTCACTGTATTATATATTTATTGTAGTAAACTTGGAAACCACATGCATTTCGAATGTTCCTGAATTCTTCAAATTTTGGAGGATTACCCCCCTATTTCATACACAAATAAAAGTCTTAAGCTACATGACTATAGGAAACCAGCCCATTCCCTAAAAACTTCTGAGCAACGCTGGAGAGGATTTACATGTTCTGCAAGTGCACCCAGGAGACGCCACTGCCCACTGCAGACAGCTGCTCTGGGCTTCCCCACCAATGCCCCGACTCCAATTACTTCTCAACCCTGCCGCTCACTCCACACTGCCTCTTCCCAAAACAGGAACTCGGCCTCTCTTTTGATTCAGCAAGCAAAGTTGGAACAAACTTTTGTAACTAACAAATGTTACTAAAGTTTTGTGGTAAATATACTCCAGAAAAGAAAAGCTTAAAGTAGGTCTCAGGTACCAATGGGTCCCGAGACACTCTGAATCCACCTTCAGAGGCTGGTCTCCACCAGACTCTCTCTTCTTGCTCCCCTGCCTCTATCTTGTTGCTCCCAAGGAGATCTGCCCACTTTTGACTTGTTCATTGCCTCTGGGTCAGGTCACCAAAATATCCTCCACCACAGCCCAGCCAGGGAGTAAAATCCCCTTAACATGAGAATACTGTAATCTCCACAAAGATTATTTAAAATAACACTGTATTCTTTACATCATTTGACAGAACATTAAACATCTGACCTGAGTCATCTCACTGGGATTCCATCCCAAGATCAGACTTTCCCAAAAACAATGAATGAATTTGTCTTGAACCAATTGCTAGTACCTCACAGTGCATTCATCACAAAAAAAAAAAAAAAAACAAAAGGGACGGTGTTAAATTTTATGGGAACTTTCTGTATTGCTTTTGCAATTTTTCATAGTTCTGCAACTTTATTTAAAAGGAAGCAGGGAGGCTTGTTTTAGCGACATATTCCAGATTCTACTCTTAGAGATGAAAGCACAACAACATAAAAATTCATACATTTTTTTCCATTTCCATTTATCAAAGTCAAAATATAGTCTAGTCTCAGAGTATCTACTTACAAGCCAAATTTTAAGAAGAAAAGTTTACATTGCTGATATGACTGCCTTTTCCCTTGGATGAGCATTTGAATTCCTATGCCTCGTTGGACAAATGGAAATCATATCGTGTCAGGAATTGGTGGGTTCTTGGTCTCGCTGACTTCAAGAATGAAGCCGTGGACCCTCGCGGTGAGTGTTACTGTTCTTAAAGATGGTGTATCTGGAGTTTGTTCCTTCTGATGTTTGGAGGTGTCCGGAGTTTCTACCTGCTGGTGGGTTCATGGTCTCGCTGACTTCAGGAGTGAGCTGCAGACCTTCGCGGTGAGTGTTACAGTTCATAAAGGTGGTGCGTCCGGAGTAGTTCGTTCCTCCCATCCACAGTTGTTCATCCCTCCCAGTGGGTTTGTGGTCTCGCTGGCTTCAGGAGTGAAGCTGCAGACCTTCGCAGTTAGTGTTACAGCTCATAAAGGTGGCATAGACCCAAAGAGTGAACAGCAGCAAGATTTATTGCAAAGACCAAAAGAACAAAGCTTCCATAGAGTGGAAGGGGACCCAGCAGATTGTAGCTACTAGCTCAGGTAGACTGCTTTTATTCCCTTATCAGGCCCCATTCACATCCTGCTGATTGGTCCATTTTACAGAGAGTTGTTTGGTCCATTTTACAGACAGCTTATTGGTCCGTTTGGACAGAGTGCTGATAGGTGCGTTTACAGTCCTTTAGCTAAGACAGAAAAGTTCTCCAAGTCCCCACCAGATTAGCTATACACAGAGTGCTGATTGGTGCGTTTACAATCCCTTAGCTAGACAGAAAAGTTCTCCAAGTCCCCACCCATCCCAGAAACCCAGCTGATTTCACCTCTCACTGGCCCCCTCAGCGGGACTTTGCGGCACCTAGCCCAGGCAGTCTGGCAGCCCAGAGGGAGCTCGTCCCAGACAATCGAGAAGAAAAGAGGGGAAGCAAGAGAGAGACAGAGACCTGCTATCATGGCCAATGATCCCGTGAAGAGGGAATGGCGGTCCATGCACGGGATTCAGCCTCCAATCAAGCTCAGCAGGCTCCAGCCGGCTGCCCCAATTGTGGGGCTTCCCAAGCCCCTGCTCACCTGGAACAGTCACGGACCGGCGAGTGCCATGCAGCCCCGCCTCCCACCTGCGCCTCTCTCTTCACACTTCCCTGCAAGCAGAGAGAGCCGGCTCTGACCTTGGCCAGCCCCAGAGAGGAGCCCTCATAGCCCAGCAGCAGACTGAAGGACTGGAGCATGGCCGGAGTGGTGCCAAGAGCAAGCGAGGGCTGCTAGCACGCTGTCACCTCTCAATATTATATGGCAGATACATTTCATAGCAAAAACTTATCTTAAGCATACCCTAAGAATCACCCCAAGGCTTAAGAAGAATGTGTGTTTGGAGACCTGTGCTAAAGAATCCAGGAGCAGCCAATGCAGAGATTAGTCTCTTATGTATGAGGAACATCTGAGCCCCTAGTCCATCCTGTGGAAGGCAGTCCATGCAGGAGATTGAGGCCCTTTGTTTTGGGTTAAATGAAGGTTGCCAAGTGGAGGTTGCTAGCAGAAGGGTGATAAGTGAAAATGTCATATAAACTGCATGCTTTTTACAAGTGGTTGCACTCCTCCTCTCCAGCCCACTATCACTGGACTGCCCCATATGTAAGTCCCCTCAATAAACTCTATGTCTCATTCACTGGCTTCAGGTCTTTAGTTCAGCCTCTCAAACATGGTGCCCTCCCTACCGAAGTGAATGACATCAGGCATGGCACATATTAGATGTTCCTATAATCTAATCATAGCTATGATTTAAACTACAGACTAGTATATATTATTTTTCTTCTCTTTCATGTTTTGCCTGTGTCAAAATAAGTTAATCATCTCTTTGCTCCTCCTCTGCAATCCCACTACCACTACGTTTATTATGGCACTCTTTATTAGTCTCTTCATGAAGCCCTCCCCCATCCCCCAAAATTCTGCTTTTCAGTATTATATTTCTAAAGTAAGAAATGTGAGCCTTGTTTTTATCACCCTGCTTAAAATCTTGAAATAGAAGAAAGACTCAGATCCAAATTTCTCATCTTGATATATAAACTCATCCATTATCTGACCCAACATAGATTATCAGCCTTGTCTATTACACACAATGTGTTTCTTTCTTGCTGTTGTCCAAACATTGCCCTTGCTCTTTCATGCTTATATGATTTGGGAGCTCTTCATGTACAATGCTTATATCATCTTGAATGCTAGATATATTTCCACATTTTTTAAGACCTAAGTTCAATTACATCCTATTAAAAGTACACTCAATATATAATTATTGACTGGGTGTGGTAGCTCATACCTGTAATCCCAGCTCTTTGGGAGGCCGAGGTGGCTGAATCACTTGAGTTCAGGAGTTTAAGATTAGCCTGGCTAACATGACAAAACCCCATCTCTACTAAAAATACAAAAAAAAAAAAAAAATCAGCAGGTCAGGCCAGCTCAGCTTTGCTAAAAATCCTCG
>NW_012123154.1:5763430-5816961 GCF_000951035.1 Colobus angolensis palliatus | reverse complement strand
AAAAAAAAAAAAAAAAATCAGCTGGGTGTGGTGGTGCATACCTGCAATTCTACTTGGGAGGCTAAGGCATGAGAATCACTTGATTCTTGGGAGAATCACAGCTACTTGGGAGGCTGAGACATGAGAATCACTTGAATTCAGGAGGTGGAGTATATTAGGCTGCTTTCCCACTGCTAATAAAGACATACCTGAGACTGGGTAATTTATAAAAAATAAGAGGTTTAACAGACTCATGGTTCCACATGACTGAGGAGGCCTCACAATTATGACAGAAGGCAAAGGAGGAGCAAAGTCACGTCTTACATAGCAGCAGGGAATAGAGCATGTCCAGGGGAACTCCCCCTTATAAAACCATCAGATATCATGAGACTTATTCACTATCAGGAGCACAGCACATGAAAGACCTGCCCCCATGATTCAATAACCTCCCACTGGGTCCTTCCTATAACACATGGGAATTATGAGAGCTACAATTCAAGATGAGACTTGGGTGGGTGACACAGCCAAATCATATCATTTTGCCCCCGGCCCCTCCCAAATCTCATGTCCTCACATTTCAAAACACAGTCATGCCTTCCCAACAGTCCCCTAAAGTGTTAACTCATTCCAGCATTAATACAAAATCCCAACTCCAAAGTCTCATCTGAGACAACTCAAGTCCCTTCCACCTATGAACCTGTAAAAATCAAAATCAAGTTAGTTATTTCTAGATCTAATGGGAGTACAGGCATTGGGTAAATACTCCTGTTCCAAATCGGAGAAATTGGCAAAAACCAAAGGGCTATAGGCCCTCTGAAAGTCTGGAATCCAATGGGGCAGTCATTAAACTTTAAATTTCCAAAATGGTCTCCTTTGACTAACCATGTCTCACATCCAGGTCATATTGATGCAAGAATTGGGCAGCTCCACTTCTGTGGCTTTGCAGGGTACAACCTCCGTCCTGGCTGCTTTCATAGGCTGGCGATGAGTGTCTGTGGCTTTTCCACATGCATCGTGCAATCTGTCAGTGGCTCTACCATTTTGGGGTCTGGAGGATGGTGGCCCTCTCCTCGCAGATCCACTAGGCAGTGCCTCAGTGGGGACCCTGTGTGGGGGTTCCAACCCCACATTTTTCTTCTCCTCTGCCCTAGCAGAGAGTCTCCATGAGGGCTCCACCCCTGCAGCAAACTTCTGCCTGGACATCCAGGTGTTTCCATACCTGGACATCCAGGTGTTTCAGAGGATCTCTGAAAGCTAGACGGAGGTTTCCAAACCTCACTTCTTGACTTCTATGCACCCACAGGCTCAATACCATGTGGAAGCTGCCAAGGCTTGGGACTTGCACCCTCTGAAGCCACAGCCTGAGGTTTACCTTGGCCCCTTTTAGCCAAGGCTGGAGTTGCTGGTAGGCAAGGTGCCAAGTCCCTTGGCTGCCCACAGCAGGGGGTCCTGGGGCCCAGCCCAGGAAACCGTTTGTTCCTCCTAGGCCTCTGGGCCTGTGATGGCAGGGGCTGCTATGAAGATCTCTGACATGCCCTGGAGGCATCTTCCTCGTTGTCCTGGTGATTAACATTTCAGCTCCTCGGTACTTATGCAAATTTCTGCAGAAAGCTTCAATTTCTTCCCAGAAAATGTAGTTTTCTTTTCTATCACATTGTTGGGAAGCAAATTTTCCAAAGTTTTATGCTCTGCTTCCTCTTGAATGCTTCATCGCTTAGAAATTTCTTCCCCTAGATTCGCTAAATCATCTCTTTCAAGTTCAATGTCCCACAGATCTCTAGGGTGGGGCAAAATGCCACCAGTCTCTTTACTGGAGTAAAAAATGACCTTTATTCCAGTTCCCAACAAGTTTCTCATCTCCATCTGAGACTGCTTCAGCCTGGATTTTATCATCCATAGCACTATCAGCATTTTGGTCAAAGACATTCAAAAATCTCTAGGAAGTTCCAAACTTTCCCACATCTTCCTTTCTTCTTCTGAGCCTTCCAAACTGTTCCAACCTCTGCCTCTTACCCAGTTCCAAAGTCACTTCCACATTTTTGGGTATCTTTACAGCAGTGCCCCACTACCTGGTACCAATTTACTGTTTTAGTCTGTTCTCACTCTACTAACAAAGACATACCTGAGAGTAGATAATTTATGAAGAATACCATGCTTAGTGGACTCACAATTGCATATGGCTGGGGAGACATCATAATCATGGCAGAAGGCAAAGGAGGAGCAAAGTCATTTCTTACATGGTGGCAGGGAAGAGAGCTTGTGTAGGGGAACTACCCCTTACAAAACCATCAGATCTCATGAGACTTATTCACTATCACAAGATCAGCACACAAAAGACCCACTCCCATGATTCTATAACCTCCTACCAGGTCCCTCCCAAAACATGTGGGAATTATTGGAGCTACAATCTAAGATGAGATTTGGGTGGGGACACAGCCAAGCCATATCACAGAGCTTGCAGTGAGCTGAGATCATGCCACTGCACTCCAACAGAGGGAGACTCTGTCTCAAAAAAAATTTTTTTAATAAAAAGAAAAATATATACATATATAATTATTGAACATTTATTGTGTGGAAGATGTTGGTTCTACTCAGCAGAATTGGTCTTTCTACACCCTAAGAAATTTAGTATTACTTCCATTATTAGACATTGAACCCTAAATACACCTATGACATCATGAATTCTCTGAGTGCTTTGTAAATAGGAATCAAATTAGCTTTTCTGGCAATCACATTACCTTGTTCATTCTCATCAAATCTTTCTAACCTGGAACCATAAGGTTATCATTCCCCCCAATACACACAAAGGTAATTGTTAAGTAAAAATTCCCCATTTGTGTCTGCTCAATGAATGTTTAGACTAGATTTCAGGCACTTATATTGACTTTTATTAAACTTAATTTTGTTTGATTCAGCAAGTCATTTCAATCGGATAAGATCAATTTAAATGTTGATATTTAAAAAATCAACTTATTTGTTATTCTCAGATTCATTTGATCTGCAAGTATGCAAACATCTTTTTATCCAGATGCTGCAAATCACTGAATAGAGCAAGAGTTAGTAAGATATTATCACCAAATTGTCACATCAGTCAGGCCTCATGTGCTTCCTAAGAACTGAGGTGATGCATTACTTTAGATAGAGTGTCATTCTAAACCCCAGATTCAACATCTTCCTAATCTTTCTAGTGCAGTCTAATATATAAATTTTATGAAAAACATAGGTTTTTTTTAACCTGCAGTGCTATTTCAGAATGTATATTAATTCCTAAAGATTGGCATTGGTTTTCATAAAATGTTATAAACTATTATCTTAGCATCTTACCAGGAATTTCCACTAAATTCACCAATTTATGATTTGTGAAATCTAATTTCTTTTACTTTTTGAAAATTTTCATGTGAATTTCCCATTTTCAGTGTTGTAGCACCTCTCTCTTCCTCTAAGATCCTCCAAACTCACCAAAAGCCACGATCTTATTGTACCAGCAGTTTTATTTATTCAATCCTTCAACAAGTAGTTATTGAACTTCTATAATGTGCCAGGTTCTGGGCTTGGCACTGGAGCTCACCTTATGCCAAACAGATACAATCGATCCATTCAAAGTATCCTAATTACACATTGAGGGACCAACTATATCTTTTCTCATTGTAAACTTGAAGCAAAAGTAAATTTATTAAAATAACTTTACATTATAGTGCCACAAAAAAATGAACAGAACCAGAAAGCATTTTTTATAAAAATTAACAGAACAGTGTCATAGAGGGGAAAAGGATGTGAGATCATGGTGCCCTACCTTCAATAGGGTGGCCAGGAAACACCTCTCTGAAGAAGCAGCATCTGAGCTGAGACCTGAAGAACAAGGAGTCAGTGATGCAGAGAACCTTAGGAGATGGCTTCCAATCTGAGAAAACAGTAAGCACAAAGGCCACAAGATGGGAAAGAGGTGAACAATGTTCAGGGAACTGAGAGGCGCCCTCTGTGGTTGAGCCCAGTAAGTTGAGGAGAGAGGCTTGAGACTGGACAGGTGGGAGGTAGGAGGTAGCTGCATTATTCAGAGCCTTGTAGGTCAAAGCAAGAAGTTGAGGTTTTATTCACTAGGAAACCATGAGAGGGTGTTAGGTGTTAATAGCAGTGGGTAAGCCTAATCATCTCAATACCACCTCTTTGGTATAAAATACTAGCAAATACTAGGAACCGCATGTATCTTTAAAAACCAAAATTGTTGGCAAAGAATAAGGGTACTGCACTCTTCCTCTGCTTGAGCAGAAATTAAATTTAATGTCATTCCTCCCAGCTTTTGCCATCTTAATCCTTTGAGAATACAAAGATACCAATGTAGAGCAAAATATGTGCTTGTTCAGTTCACTGACACATAATAACCTGACATTAGTCAATATGTTGGAAAAGGAAATTTAATCACAAAAGACATTTTTGCTTCCAGATTATGTAGAAATGACTTCATTAAGTTTGCTTTCAGAGTGTGTTTCTGAAAAGCTGATGTCTCTTTAAATGATTACATTAAAGAGCTCTAATGAAGACTTACATGAGCTGAAATATCAGCACTAATGGTGCTTGATTCTGTCTTAGTCATTTTGCTGATGAAAAATAAAAGAAGACTGGATATCTCCAGTTAATGCAATCCTTTTAGAGCTCTTTAATTGAAAGTGTCTTTAAGGGACAAAGTGTCCTGGGGAATAAAAAACAGCTCAAGCAATTTCCTTGAGTTGTAGGCATTGGTACAGTGCAAATATGTTCAGAAAAAAGAGGGATCAGTAGCAGGAGTCGAGGTGTCACTGAGACCCCTGGGCCCATACCCAGCGTTGTTCCCCTCACCACTCCCCTTTCTTCTCTTTTCTTCTTCTTCTTTTTTTTCTTTTTTCTTTTAGACAGAGTCTCGCTTTGTCATCCAGGCTGCAGGGCAGTGGCACGACCTCAGCACTCTACAACCTACATTTCCCGGGTTTAAGGGACCCTCCTACCTCCTGAGTAGCTGGGATTACAAGCATGCACCACCACATTCAGTTAATTTTTGTATTTGTAGAAACGGGCTTTTACCATGTTGACCAGACTGGTCTCAAACTCCTGACCTCAAGTGATCCACCCATCTCAGCCTCCCAAAGTTCTGGGATTATAGGCATGAGCCACCGCTCCCAGCCACTTCTCTTTTCTTCTTTACCTTTCCTTCCTGCATCTCTGATCTCTCTGTATATGTTATACTTGGGGATGCCCCTCTCTGTGTTACTTTAGTGCCAGTTCTACTATTCATTTACTCCATATTTTTGGATCAGTGAAACTTCCCAGAGCCTGAGTTCTCTTGCTTTTGTATAAAGAGAGACTGACACCTGTCTCATTGGGTTGCTGTGGAAAACAGACAACACAGGACATGACATATTGATAAGTCCCCTCCAAGTGTTAGTGTTCCCTCACCCTCATCCATCCCACCCTTTCAACTTTCCTTTTTCTCCCCTTCCCCTGCCCATGCCATAGGTCAAGTTTTTCATGTAGCCGTGATTCACTCTACCTGTGGCCCATGGGTTCCAAGGGCTGGAGGCCACCGGTATAGAGTTTATACACTCAAAAGTATATTCTAGCATGCAAATTCTAGGTAATTCTTTTTAAAAGAATTACCTAATCCCTTCTGCTAGTTAAAGGCAGAATTTTTTTTTTTTAGTTGGGGAAAGCTGCATAACAAAGTTGAATCCTATGCTTGCCTTCATGCTTAAGAGCAATCTGTCAGCAGAGGCCAGTCCTAAAGGAAAACTAACATCCAGTTAATGAGGGCATAAAACTCAAGCTTTCTTGAGTAGCTCTCCTCCAAGCAGATTCAGGGACCCAGTCTCATTGTGTGTTCTGGTTTTGTGAAAACCTAGGACCCTGAAGGTTTTGTTTTGTTTTGTTTGCCTCCAGGTACAGAAGAAAAAAGACTGAAAATAGGAGTGATTGCATGGGGAACTTTTTAGAGGCCAGGCCTAGAAGTGGTTCACATTACCTCTTTCTGCCTACATTCCTCAGGCCAGAACATAATCATAGTATCCCACCAGACAGCAATGAAAGCAGAAAAACAGGATCTAGCTCTGGCCCAAAAAGAAAAGGAAATAGAATATACTGAACACATAGCAAACTCTACCATACAACCTTTTATTACAAATAGTTCCATTTAGTATTTTTTTCATTGTAATGTGTATTTGATGTATTAGGATTTTACCAACATTTAAGAAAATTGGAAAATTAGGAGAAAAAGAAAATGTACTCAAACTTTAGGTTTCCATAGAATAATAATGACTGTCTTAATCTTCATCCTCTGTGCATGTTACAAAAATAATATGTCAACTAGGAGAGTAAATAATGCCACCACAGCATTATTATCTAGGGGCACCATATGGCCCCTTTTCTCCTGGCACTAGAGAAATCTCTCACATGTCCTGTCTCTCTTTTTCAGCCTTCCATGGCCCCTTTGTCTCTCCAGTCTTTTTGCTAACAAATCACTCTTGTCCTCGGCCTCTGGTATTTGTTCTGGTTGGGCCTGATGTTGGGGTTGGGAGGATGCAAATGACAAAAATACTATGCCAAAAGAGTCCTGATAATTATCTCTTCTTTGAGTTGCCTTACCTAAGGCAGCCTACGTTACTTTGTGACTTAGAGAAATGAAAAAGAATGAGGCAGATAAACTACCTTTTCTCATTGAGATAATTTCTGCCTTGTAAAAGCAAGTTGAGAGCAAGGAATAAAAACACAAATGAAAGAATCATGTCCCATAGCTTATAAACCATCTTATCTAACTTCAGATCACTGGTTTAATGCCCTTACATTATTCCAGAGCCTTTTATAAGCTCTTTAAATGCATCTATTACTTTGAGAAGACTTTAAATTGGAATATTAGTAGTATAGATTTGTTACTATGTGTTAACATTAAAGATGCACATACCCTTTGACCCAGAAATTTTTAGAAAGTTGTCCTGCAGATATACCCACATATGTGTAAAAAAGTCATTCACTGCTTTCATCGAAGCATTTTGGTAGTAAGAAAATGTTAGAAACAGCCCCAATGCCTACCAGTGGAAAACTGCTTATATAAATTATGGTACTGCCACGCAATGGGTCATTATGCAGCTATCAGAAAAGAACGAAGGAATCTGTGTGCTGGAGTATTTCCAAGATAGGGTAAGGGGAAAAGTCACATGCAGAAGTAGGTGCAGTATGCCACCATGTTCGTGAAAAGTGGGGAAGGGATTGTATGATGATTTGTCTAAGTGTAGAATGTCCCAGGAAGGATGTAAAAGAAATCAGTTGCACTGGTCATCTCTGGGAAAAAGGATTGAGTGGCTGGGCATCATAGATCAAGGAAGGAGACATTTTAGGCTTTCCTCATAAAACCTATTTGGAAAATTCAAGTTCATTCATTCATTCATTCATTCATTAAATATTATGGTCTTTAACCAGCAGTGCCAAAGGCTACTGAGAGCAGAGTTTCAGCTCCTCATTTGAACTGGAACATTCCAGGGAAGGAGCATCTCCTTGAAGGGAATTTGACTAAGGCATTAACTGAGAGAAGAGAAATGTAACCTACATTTCCTCCATCTCCATCTGGAAAGTCCTTTCAGGTGTCATCTTAGTAAAATCTAGGTTTACCCTTTACAAGGAAGGTAGTGTTTTATTTCACGGAAAATCAGACTCTGTTTTCTAATAGTTGTTTCAGCTTGGCTCAAGTTCAGTAAAGTAAATAGCAAAAATAGGTGAACCGTGAAATTAAACCTACATCATTGGGGTGTTAACTAAGGCCATTAAATTTGTCATTTGGGATCTAAATATTGGAGTAGGACTTTGATGATACTGTGAAATTATACCTAAAGTAGACTAATCCAGAATAATAATATAGTAAACAGCATGATTGAAAAATTTGAAAAACTACTTAAGCTTTCCAATTGGTATTTACATTTACATTTGCACATTCCCATCCTTAATGACATAAAATGAAATAGCTCTACAGATGCTTAATGCACCAGGGCTTGGTGAATCTGGAGGAAAAGCAGATGGCTTATGTATATCTGAGAGCATTTTAATATTAAGCAAATAAACCACAATTAGATGGGCGTGGCAGAGGCATATCCTGTTGCATGCTTAACGGTGAGAAATGGATATTTCAGATGTCTGTCCTCTGTACTTTACAAGAGTTTATTCAAAATGGCTGCAGGATAAGGGTTGGGGAATTAAGCAAGGCTAAGAAGCAAGACAGTAGAGGAATGAGAATCTTCACTGTGGTATAGATGAATGCTACAGTAGAGGCTGCTCAGCTGGTGCCTGAGAGGGGATGGAGGACCTTTGTTCACACTGTTCTGTGTCTGTTGTGCTGAGCTGTGACTATGGTTGTTGCCGAACTAAAAACAAAGAAAAGCTAAACTGACCTATATCAGAAATGTCATAGAGATATATGGTAGAAGGAAGATGGAGGAAATGGGAAACACAAGGGGGAAGAACGAAAGGTAGGTTGGGAGTTTAGAGAGGTAGGAAGAAAAAAAGGCTAGAGTGACACAAGAAACTTCAAGAGTGGACAATCAATTCAGAATTTATATGCATATCAAAACATCAAGTTGTTCACCGTAGATACATAAAATTTCTATTCAATTATACTTCCATAAAGCCAAAAATATTTAAAATATTAGAATAATTATAACAGTATTCAAAAGAGTGGTACCAAATCAGCAGCATCAGCATCACCTGGCAGCTTGTTAGAAATGCAAATTCTCAAGCCTCACCTCAGACTGAATCAGAAACTCTTGGATAGGCCCAACAGTCTGTGAACAAGCTCTGCAGGTGATTGTCACTCACTCTCAAGACAGAACCACTGGTCCACACCTTCTAGTTAACATGATAACCAGGTTGACCTATGTTATAAATATTTCCATTGAACATAAAAGTGATGTAAAATTGCTAGAAGCTGTCTGTATTGGTCTTTTTTCACACTGCTAAAAAGATTCTACCTGAAACTGGGTAATTCATAAAGGAAAGAGGTTTCATTAACTCATAGTTCTGCATCACTGGGGAGGCCTCAGAAAACTTACAATCGTGACAGAAGGTGAAAGGGAATCAAAGCATGCCTTACATAGTGGCAGGAGAGAGACAGAGTGTGCAGGGGAAAGCTGCCACTTTTAAAACCATCTGATCACACGAGAGTTCCCTCACTATCATGAGAATAGCATGGCCGAAACCACCCCCATTATCCAATCACCTCCCATCAGGTCCCTCCTTTGACACTTGGGATTACAATTCAAGATGAGATTTAGGTAGGAACACAGCCAAACCATATCATTCTGCCCTGGCCCCTCCAAAATCTCTGTCCTTTCCACATTCAAAACCAATCGTGTCTTCCCAACAGTCCCCCAAAGTCTTAACTCATTCCAGCATTAACACAAAAGTCCAAGTCCAAAGTCTCACCTGAGACAAGGTAAGTCCCTTCCACCTATGAGCCTGTAAAATCAAAAGCAAGTTAGTTATTTCCAAGATACAATGGGGGTACAAGTATTGGGTAAATGTTCCTATTCCAAATGGGAGAAATTGGCCAAAACAAAGAGGTCACAGGCACCATGCTAGTCCAAAACGTGATGGGGAAGTCATCAAATCTTAAAGGTCTGAAATGATCTCCTTTGACTCCATGTCTCACATCCAGGGCATGCTGATGCAAGGGGTGAGCTCCCACGGCCTTGGGCAGCTCCTCCTCTGTAGCTCTGCAGGGTACAGCCTCTGCTGCTGCGTTCACAGGCTGGTGTGGAGTGCCTGCAGCTTTTCCAGGCACACGGTGCAAGCTGTCGGTGGATCTACCATTCTGGGCTCTGGAGGATGGTGGCCCTCTTCTCACAGTTCCACTAGGTAGTGCCCCAGTGGGGACTCTGTGGGGGGTTCCAGCGCCACATTTCCTTCCCACACTGCCTTAGCAGAGGTTCTCCCTGAGGCTTTCTTATGAAGACCAGCTTGGGAGGCAATAAAATTATTTACTGAAAGAAATACTAAGAAAAAAATTCTGCCCCCTACCCCACCCAGCTTTGGAAAAAAAGTTGCTTCTGGCACATTTCTAGAAACTAAGCTCCAAATAAAATTTGTAAATTGTAGATGGAAAGTGATAATAAGGACAGGCAGGTGATAATGGGAGTGTATTTGGATTAACTTCTGAAAAAACAAAAAACTAGAAATTTTGGGGGGGATTTTAAAACCATGGCAGTGAATAAGAATGAAGAGGTGAACAGAAAAAAAAATTTGGGGGGTTTGTTTTAATTAAAAAGCAAAAAGGTCAATAATACACAAGGCACCTAAATAAAAGTGATAAAGAAAAACAAATTAAGAGGATTTGGAACTCATGATTCACTTGAGGGTCACCTTGGTAGTAGTGAGGAGTAATGGAGTGAGAAGAGCCTGGGTTTTCAGAGTCAGTGTTGAGATCCACTAGCTGTAAATTACATCATTCTAGATAATTCACTTAACGTTAGGGATTGACATGCTTTCATTTGTTCTTACTTTGCTCTATAGTGGGAGAAGTAAAGTGTTTAATTAGGGCTATTATTAGTTTTCAATTTACCAAGTAAATGAGCTCTTTTCTTAAAAAAATAAATTAAAAAGAGGAAGAGGAGGAACAATGTCTGGTGAGTGTGTTACGAAATCTTAGCATATTTTTGACAATGCAATAGCCCCCTCCTCCAGAATCTCACAAAAATGAAAACTTCAACTAAAGACTTGTATTACCCCTTAGGGATTTTTGGAGTCAGATTTATGGGTTTTTCTGTGTATGGTACTGGGTTGACATGAGGTTTGAGTTGGAAGCAAGAAAGCCTCATGTTATTTGGGTTGAATTAAAATTAAGACTATGAGCCCAGTACATTTTTTCCAGTATATTTCATGTTTAGGGCCATTGACATCAGCATTCATTTGCTGTTTGTAGTCAGAAGCTTTATACCCCCTTGTGTCTCCAAGTTCTTGTCATCTATTTTATGAAAGAGGCCATATGGACACTGTCGTCTATAATGGTGTCAGATATTAGTTAGAGGGTTAAGTTGTAAAATGAGTGCATAAAGCAAAAGCTAAGTGTAGTCAAAATTTCCATTATATATGCTATAATTCACCCCTCAAGTCCAGAATCCACAAACCTGATTGTCCACTCACATTCAGCCAGGCCAGGAGTTTCTCTGGCATTGAATGCAGAGTTCTTCATCACAGGCGGTGATGGGGGACAAAATAAAGTCCCAGTCTTCATGTAAATTACATTCTAGGTAAGGTGGCAGAAAATAATTACGTGAGCAAGTAAATAAAACTACTTCAGAGAGCTTTATGTTCAGTGGACACAAAGCAGAAGGAAGGGAGCCATAGGGCCAAGAGAAGAGTTGTTGCAGGAGGGTGGTCAGGAAAGGCCTCGTTGGGAAAGTGACGTTTAAGTAAAGACTGGAAGGAAGGCCAGGACGTGGGCATGGCGTGAGGAAGGGCAAGGTGGCCGGAGATGAACTGAAAGTGGCAGCAGGGGCCAGATCACTGAGGCCTCAGAGGCCAAAGCACGCAGTCCACTGTTGCTGAGTGAGTTAGGAATCTGTTGGAGAGTTTGGCACAGAGGAGTAACATGATGGGACCCGGGTTTTTGAAGGATCTCTCTGACTCCTTTATTGAGAAGAGATTATTGGGGAGCAATCACGGAACAGGCAACAGGCAACAGATCACAGACTCACTCTGCACGTTGCTGCGGCCCCAGATAGGTGTTTGTTTGTTTGTTTGTTGTTTTCATCTGCCAAAGAAATGGCCACCTAACCTGTTGAGGGTGACGCAGCTGCCAGGGAATGCAGGGAGAAAAGAAGAAAGGAAAGAAAATCAGGCAACAGATGAGTAGGCTGTGGCAATACTCCCGGTGAGAGTTTGTGGTGGCTTCCGCAACATCTGTGGTGGCAAGAGTGTGTAGAAGTGACTGGATTCTGTGGTCACCAGAATCCCATGGTCACCAGTCAGATGAGTTAGTTGACAGAGGTCTGTTACAGTGTAACTATCCCTCAAAATTCAGGTGTTAAAACCTAATCACCCATGTGACTATATTAAAGGGCGGGGCCTTTAGGAAGTGATTACATCATTAGGGTAAAGCCCTGGTGAATGGGATCAAGGCCTTTATCGAAGAGGCTTCACCCAGTCCTTTTTTGCCCTTGTGCGTTTCTGACATGTGACGATGCAGTAATAAGGCCCTCACCAGACACTGAACCTGCCAGGACTCTCATCTTGGACTTTCCAGCCTCCAGAACTATGAGAAATAAATTTCTTTATAAATCACCCAGTCTATGTGGTATTTTGTTATAGCATGTCGAACAGACTAAGACCAGATCTTCACGGTGGAAAAATTAAGCTGTCACCTCTGGAAATACTGATCAGTCTTCCCACCATTCAAAGTGGGAAATCATACCTTAGGTCCTTTCTGATGTGATGCAGGATGCTACTATACTCATCCAACACTAATACATAGTATTTCTGCCAAAGAATCAAACCTGCTTCCAATCCAACATGGAGAGCTAACTTCTGGTTTACAGAAAATGTAGTTAGCAGAGGAAAAGTAAAATGACACTATGAGAGAGCAAACAAAATCAGAGTCGGGAAGCCTTCCAGAAGAAAACTGCTGTAATTTCTCCAACAAGGTGGTAGAATTTTTAAAAAATAAAAATGGAAGAATGAGGATGGTTCAGGAAGGTTTTCTGCCTGTGACCCTGTTTGCACTCAGTTTTGATAGCACCTTCTGGAGTCCACTTTCCCTGACTTCCTCTCCCACCCAGCAGCCACTCCCTGAACCTTATCTCTCTTTGCCTCAGGACTCCTGTTCAGTTCAGTGTGGTTTCTATGATTCTCCCTAGTTGCACACAGTTTTCTGTACTCACTTGCAACTTGGGACCATGTGAGGACTTCTATTCACCAGTTGTTCTCATATCCATGTACTTGGGTTCCACTCAGGGTGGCTCTTCTATATTTGGGAATATGTGTGGGTTTGTTTCATTGGTTTTAGTGATATTCCAATTTTACAACTTGTAGGGCTTGTTAGGTTTGTGTTTCATTTTTCTTTCTCTCTTTCTTTTTTTTTTTTTTTTTTTTTGCGGCAGGGGGTCTCACTGTGTCACCTAGGCTGGAATGCAGTGGCGCGATCTTGGCTCACTGAAACCTCCACCTCCTGGGTTCAAGTGATTCTCGTGCCTCAGCCTCCAAGCAGCTGGGATTACAGGCACTTACCACCACATCCCACTAATTTTGTATTTTTAGTAGAGACAGGGTTTTACCATGTTGGACAGGCTGGTCTTGAACTCCTGACCTCAAGTGATCCATCTGCCTCAGCCTCCCAAATTGCTGGGATTACAGGCATGAGTCACCGCACCTGGCTGCTTTTCATTGTTCTATCACTTGCGCTATACAACTGCTGATCCCTCACCAGTCCTATTGCTGGTAGGGGTTTGCCTGATATGCCTGAATTCTGTGATTTGAGAAGATTTTCTATCATCCAGTTTTCTTGAGGATGATTTTCATGCATGTTTTGTCCTTTAACTATGCTGGTTGATCCATTTGGCTTTCAGTAATAACTTAAAAGATGTTTTAAAAACTACCTGCATTATACCCCACCACCTTAAACTGGATGAAATTTCGTGCTTGATAAACCAACTAAGACTAAATCTAGCGGCTAGTGAGATCAGAAGAGAATAAAAAGAGTATGTCTTCCATTCTAACAGTGTGAGGTGATGCCTCATTTTGATTTTAATTTGCATTTCCCTAATAATTAGTGGTTTTGAGCTGTTTTTCATGAACCTGTTGTCCTTTTTTATGTTTTCTTTTGAGAAATGTCTGTGCAGATCCTTTGCTCATTTTTAAATTGGGTTATTGATTTTCTTATTGACTTGTTTTGGGTCCTTATATATTTTGAATATTAATCCCTTATCAGATGTAAGGTGTGTTCGTCTGTTTTGCATTGTTATAAAGGAATACTCAAGCCTGGGTACTTGATGAAGAAAACGCAGTCGATTATTTGACTCATGATTCCGCAGGCTGTACAAGCAGCATCGAGCCGGCACCTGCTCAGCTTTTGGAAAGGACTCAGGAAGCTTTTACTCACGATGGAAGGCAAAGCGGGAGCAGGCACGTCACATAGCAAGAGTGGAAGCAAGAGAGACACCATGCTATTTTTTTTTTTTTTTTTTTTTGAAACGGAGTCTCACTCCGGGCTGAAGTGCAGTGGCCGGATCTCAGCTCACTGCAAGCTCCGCCTCCCGGGTTCACGCCATTCTCCTGCCTCAGCCTCCCGAGTAGCTGGGACTACAGACGCCGCCACCTCGCCTGGCTAGTTTTTCGTATTTTTTAGTAGGGACGGGGTTTCACCGTGTTAGCCAGGATGGTCTCGATCTCCTGACCTCGTGATCCGCCCGTCTCGGCCTCCCAAAGTGCTGGGATTACAGGCTTGAGCCACCGCGCCCAGCCAACCATGCTGTTTTAAACAATCAGCTCCCATGTGAACTAATAGAGTGAGAACTCACTTATTTCTGTAGCGAGGGCATCAAGCCATTTATAAGGGATCCATCTTCATGGCACAAACACCGCTATCTCCCACCTCCAACACTGGGGATGACATTTCAACATGAGATTTGGAAGGGACAAATATCCAAACTATATCATATGGTTTGCAGATTTTTTTTCCACTCCTTGAGTTACCTTTTCATTTTGTTAATTGTTTCCTTTGCTGTGCTGAAGCTTTTTAGTTTAATGAAATCCCATTTGTCTATTTTTGCTTTTGTTGCCTGTGCTTTTGGGATCCTATCTAAATTATTATTGCCCGGAGCATTGTTGTGAAGCTTCCCCCTATATATTCTTTCAGCAGTTTTACAGTTTCAGGTCTACTATTTAAGTCTTCAATCAATTTTGAGATTTTTTTGAAAATATGATATGAGATAGATATCCAATTTTATTCTTCTGAATGTAGATATCTGATTTTCCCAGCACCATTTTTTGAAAAGACTGCCCTTTCCCCATTGTATGTTCTTGGCACCTTTGTCAAAAATCAATTGACTGTAAACGTGTGAGTTTATTGTGGTGTTGGTAAGAATGTAGAGAAATGGGACCCCTTTGCACTGCTGGTAGGACCCCACATTAGTACAGCCATAATGGAAAATAGTATGGAGGTGCCTCAAAAGACTAAAAATAGAACCACCATATAATCCAGCAATTCTGCTTCTTGATATGTAGTCAAAAGAATTGAAATACGTATGTTGAAAAGATAGCTGCACTCTCATGTTTACTGCAGCATTATTTCACAATAGCCATGATATGGACTCAAACTAAATGTTCATCAATGAATGAATGGATACAGAAAATATGGTATATATACACAATGGAATACTATTCAGCCTCTAACACGAAGGAAATACTGTCATTTATGACAACATGAATGAAGCTGAAGGACACGATGCTAAACGAAGTAAGCGAGGCACACAAAGACAAATACTGCATGGTCTCACACATTGAATCCGAAGGAAATCAGATTCATAAAAGTAGAGAATAGAATGGTGGTTACAAGGGGTGGGGAGGGAAAGCAAGAAAGGAAATGGGGAGTTACTGGTCAAAAGGAGCAAAATTTCAATTAGGCAGGATAAATAAGTTTTTCGTTGTTGTTGTTTCTTGGTTTTTGGTTTGTTTGTTTATTTATTTATTTAGAGATGGAGTCTCGCTTCCTCATCCAGGCTGGAGTGCAGTGGCATGATCTCAACTCACTGCAACGTCCGCCTCCCAGATTCAAGCAATTCTCCCACCTCAGTCTTCCAAGTAGCTAGGACTACAGGTATTTGCCACCACACCTGGCTAATTTTTCTATTTTTATTAGAAATGGGGTTTCGCTATGTTGCCTAGACTGGTTTCGAACAGGAGTTCGAAACTCAAGATATCCGCCTGCCTTGGCCTCCCAAAGTGCTAGCATTACAGGGGTGAGGGATAAGTTTTTGAGATCTATGGCACAGCAGGGTGACTATAGCCAATAATAGTGTATGATATATTTCAAAATAGCTATGAGAGTAAATTTCAGACGTCTCACTATAAACAATAATAAGTAAATGAGGTGATGAATGTTATTTAACTGAATTTAGTCATTCCACATTGTATACATATATCAAAAGATCACATTGTGCTCCATAAATGTATACAATTATAATTTTACAATTAAAAACAATATTAATAAGAAAAATATTTTAAGGAGCATGTCTTCCTAGTGCCAAACTGTTTCCAGAAGCAAAGAGGGACAACCACACCAAATAACAGATGAAGTTACATGAGGACTTGGGACATTGGGTTCAGCCACCTGGAGGTCATTGGTAACCTTGACAAGAGTAATTTCTATGGAGCACAGAGGTGAAAACACCAAAGTCCTGTGGAATAGATTTGAGAGAAGATAGGAGGGGAGAAATGAGAGTCATCAAGTATAGATGACTCTTTCGAGAAGGTTTATTGTAAAAGTATACAGCAAATTAACGAGATAATGAGAGAATGTGCAGAGTCAACAGAGGACTTTTAAAGGTAGGAGGTACTATAGTGTGTAAGTGTGATTACTGGAATGAGTCTAGAGAGATGTAAATATTGACGATGTAGGAGGAGGGGGCCATTTGCTTGTGTGATGCCCCTGGGTAGTAGAAAATGGAAAGGATCTGGTGCACAGTAGAGGAGGTGGTCTCAGCTGACAATACGTGATTGGCCAGAGCTTCAGGTAGGGAAGGGAGAGAATATGTGTACAGATGATGGTGGTGGATGACTGAACAGTGGGGCTTGTTGGGGGTTCTCTTCTAATCCTTTTCAATATTTCTGAACTAACAGAAGGAAGTTCATCAGCTTACAGTGAAGAGAGAGGAAAGGTGTTGGAGATTTGACAGGAAGGGTGAGAAGCAGTTACTGGGGAGAATGAAAAAGGAAACAGACTAGGAAAGTGTATTCAGATGGTGCAGCAGCACTGAGGTCCTGCTTATGGTAGTGACAAAACCAGCTCAGTCCTCTTCAGATGAGCACCAAATGAAAGAATTGGTTTGCATTTAGGGGCCATTTATACACAAAATACAGTGTTTTGGTTTTTATCATTATAGCTTTTTCAATAGTTTTTTGTTGATTGTGCATAGTGGAGTTTGAGAAAATTGAGAAATTAAATGCATATCTGATGGCATCCACTGACCTTCCCTTTTTACTGATATTTATTCACCTAAGGATTATGGTTCCAGACTCATATTCAGTGTGGCTCTCAATATTATCCTGCTCTCAGCAGTTGCTGGTGGGTGACACTTAAGTAGAACAAGCAAATATTAAAGAAAAAAAGACTTAAATTTCCTAGAAGCAGGTGACATTTCTCCCATTTTTTTCACAAACTTTCACAAGTGAGAAAAATCATGAAAGACTTGGTCCTTGATCTCTTTCACCTCTTGAAAATGATGCAACATTTCTTTCTAGTTTACAAGGTGAGTATTTTGTTGAATGTTTTAAATCTCAAAATTCAAACAATGGTGTCAAAGCGCCAGGCTGGAGCTCACCATGGGGAGCCAGCTGGGGTCCTGTGCCCTGGGTGGCACTGAGGCGCACGCTGTACACGGGGCATTGGGACAGTTACGGAGCTCAGGAAGAGGTTTTGGTCCCAAATATGGACCACAGGCCCAGGATGCACTGCTTATTCCTTAGACTTCACGTACTCAAATGCTTTCCTTCAAGAAATACAGTTTAAATTCCAGGCTTTGATTTAGGCACAGGGTCTATAAAGTAAACAACTGTGATCCTTCCTTCTCAAGAGCTAACTCCCAGTCCAGTGGAGAAGAAACATATTAAATTAGTGAGCTCCATGGAAGGCTAGAAGAGCCTGCAAAAGTCAAAGTCTATGTGGAGCCAAGTGTCGGAGAGGGCCAAGGTAAATTTCATGGATCCTTTCAGGAGTGTGGTGAAGGGGAGGATTTAGATAACAAAATGTCTTATCTCCAACTGTGTAGCTTTAGGCAGGTCACAATCTCTGAGCACCCATTTTTCCATTTGCATAATGGGGGTAGTCGTAATAATAATAATAAGTTACAGGAGGATGTGCTAATTAAATGTTTATCGACTGCCCTATACCAGGGCTTTTCAAGTGCTTAGCAAATGTCAATTCCCTTCCCATGTTTCTGCCCTTGTATGTTTGAACTCTTTAACAATAAGTTGGAGCTAAATGTTTTCAGATTAGACATGGAAAAATTAAGATAATCAGAGAGTTCAATTGCAAGTTAAAAGTCATGCCTCTGGAATTAGTTGAAGATTTATAATTAAGAGAAAGTTTCTACAAAATACCTGGCCTATAGTCTTCACAAATGTCAAGGTCATAAAAGACAAAAACCGAGGAGCAGATTAAGGACTATGGAGACATGAAAATTAAATGCAACTTGTGATTCTGAATTGGATTCTAGACCTGAAAATACTTGCATTATTTACATAGAGGACAATGTCAGGACAATGTGTAAAATTTTAATAAGGTCTATTGATGTTGATAATTATGTAGTATTATGTAAGAGAGTGTCGTTGCTTTTAGGAAATATACATTGAAGTATTTAGGTGTAAAAGGCAACACATCTGCAATTTAATCTCAAGTGGTTAAAAATAATATGTGTATATGTGTCAGTGAATATACACACACACCACATATATACACAGAAAATAGAGAATAGGAGAGAAAGAGAATAATAATGCAAATGTGTAAAATGTTAACATTTGGGTGTGGGTGAAGGGAATATGGGAATTTTTTGTACAATATTTGCAATTTTTCTGTAAGACTAAGATTATTTCAAAATAAAGAGTTTCCATTATAAAAGGCAAAATAAATGACTTTTAAGTCATAATGATTCAGGAAATCCTACAGAAAAAGAAAAATCTAAATTAGCAGCCAGGCTTTAAAATGGAAACACATTAAAATGACCCAAGCCAGAATCCTGGCAAGATTCACAGAATTCGAGAAGCCCTAATTAGAAGCGATGAGACCTGAACTGGTAATACCTTGACACACTCTCATTAGTTCAGCATCAGTTCTTGCCTTAAGGTACAGTTCAACAGGAGGGCACCATTTGTGTGGTTTCTGGGCACCCTGAGGCCCTTCACAGTTTGTCAGGCCTTTCTGTTTGAAAGTAAAGAAAAGGTAAAAGCTTAATTGTAGTAGCAGAACAGCAACAAAGCACACACAACTGATCCTGCATGTAAATAGCTGGTTTGGGATCATGCCTTCTGGAAAACTTCATACTGTGATGATCACCTCTTGGAATGCTTTTATTCATGTAAAGCAGAAGTCTGTAAGCCTTAACCAGGCTACTTTAATTATACCATTTCAATGTCAGAATGATTCAGCCCCCTCTTAATTTAATGTGCACAATGAATTTTTTATTTCTGACAAAAATCCATTACATAAAATATGAAAATATTCATATATAAAAAATATAAATTAATAATTATAATGTATTATATTTATGTGCAATAAGTAATTATATATTTATGCATAAATATATTATATATAATATAATAAGCCCTTAGGAATTAATGCAAAAGTTGCCAGAATTAATAAATGGCTCAATAAAAAGAACAGGTACAAAATTCACAGACAAACGTATCAGTGGAATGCTAGTAAACAAACTCCCCACTCCCACATCCCTAAAAAATCTGTTAAAAAATTTTAGAGATACTGTTTTGTAGGTTCAAGAGGTGTATGCTTAAAACTTTCTATTTAAGATAGTAAACTAATCCCATTGAGAAATACCAACAGATAATGAAATAACTGATCCAATGAGAAATGTATCATATAAAAAACTACTTAGCTGAACTAGGAGATATAAAAGACACTTTGTATGTTGCCCTATCTAAAAAGCTAAACACTGTAAAGATATGGGTTTTTTTCAAATTAATACATAGGCTTATTGTATTTCCAATAAAATCCATGTTGTGGGGGAGAAGGGAGACTTTGAGAAAATAGTGGTAAAATTCATCTTAACGTATAAATAGGAAAAGATATCAAAACAAATTATTTAAAAGAAAACAAATAAGAGTCTGTCTTATATTAAAATGTTACAAATATATTGCAATTAAATGAGAGGTATTGGCATAAGAATAAGCACAAATTAATGAAACAAAATAGATGGCAGAAAGCAGACAACAGTGTTTATAATAATTCATTATATCCTATAGACAGCATCATGAATAACTGGAGAAAGAAATTATTTGACAATGATTCTGGAAAAACTAGTTGTAAATATGGAACAAAAAATTAGCTAACTTCACTTCATACTCCAAAATGGACTGTGGTTGAATTATAGCATTAAAAATTTATAATACAAGAAATCAGAAAAAAAAATAAAACAAAAAGGAGGGCAATACTTTCCAGGCTTAAAAAATGATCTAAACAAATATTGAGAGAACATCTAAAAATGTGGCTACATTTAAAAAAATGTCTTTATGTCAAGGAAAAAAGAAGACATAAAGTCAAGGAAGACTGAGATAAAAACATTTTCTATAAAGATGACAAATAAAGGGTTAATAATGTTATGTAAAGAGCTATATACCTAACTTGTTAGCTTGAAAATAGGGTAAAAGAAAAACAAAATAAAGTAAGAATTACATACCAAAATAAAAACAAACGATATACCAAATAAGATAAACATTAAGAAACTAATAAAAAGTAAAAAAAAAAAAAGAAGAATTTACAATATAGATAAAACAAATATTGAGCCTAATGTGGTAGTGTGTGCCTATAGTCCCAGCTGCTTGGGAGACTGAGGCAGGAGGAACACTTGAGCCTAGAAGATGGATGCTATACTACGATTATGCTCATGAAAAGCCTCTGCATTCCAGCCTGAGCAATACCAAGAGACCCTGTCTCTAAAAAAAAATTAATAATTAAAGAAATAAAGAAACAAATACTGCTGGGCACAGTGGCTCACGCCTGTAATCCCAGCACTTTGGGAAGCCGAGGCAGGTGGATCACCTGAGGTTGGGAGTTCGAGATCAGCCTGACCAACATGGAGAACCACTGTCTCTACTAAAAATACAAAATTAGCCGGGCATGGTGGTGCACGCCTTTAATCCCAGCTACTCTGGAGACTGAGGCAGGAGAATGGCTTGAACCCAGGAGGCGGAGGTTGCGGTGAGCCAAGATCGCGCCGTTGCACTCCAGCCTGGGCAACAAGAGTGAAACTCTGTCTCAAAAAAACAAAAAAGAAAAAATAATTACTGAGCTCATTTATTCTCACTAGCCATCAAAGAAATGAGAGAAACAATAATGTACCTTTCCTCATTTATTAGTAAATAATGAAATAAAATGTTTCTCTTGCTTGGTCCCTTCAGGCTGCTTTAACAAAACTTATTTCTCACAGTTCTGGAGGCTAGAAAGTCCAAGAACAAATGTCTGGCAGATTTGATGTCTGGTGAGGGCCTGTTTCCTGGTTCATAGATGAACAGCTTCTTACTCTAACCTCACATCGTAGAAGAGGCAGTAGGTCTCTTTCAGGCCTCTTTTATAAGTACACTAATGCCATTCACAAAGACTCCACACTAATCACCTACCAAAAGCCCCACATCCTAATACTATCACCTTGGGGATTAGGATCTCAACCTATGAACTTGTGGGTGAAACAAGCATTCAGACTGTAGCAGTATTCAATAATATTCACGGCTACTGAGGGTCTGGTAAAATTGGTGCCATAAAGTGTTGCCAGATGCAGTGGCTCATGCCTGTAATTCCAGCACTTTAGGAGGCCAAGGTGGGAGGATCGCCTGAGCCCAGGAGTTTGAGATCAGCCTAGGCAACATGGCAAAACCCCGTCTCTACAAAAAGTACAAAAAATTAGCTGGGCGTGGTGGTGTGCACCCGTAGTCTCAGCTACTTGGGAGGCTGAGGTGTGAGCATCACCTGAACCCGGGAGGTCAAAGCTGCAGTGAGCTGTGATTGCACCACTGCACTCCAGTCTGGGTAACAGACCCTGTCTCAAAATAATAATAATAATAATAATAATAATAATAATAACTAATTTTTTAAAATATTGTCAGATACACTGTAAAATACATTGATTCTTGTGGAAAACAACTTTGCAACTGAATCAAGAACCAAAGGTCTCCCAGTAATCCCATTTTGGAAATCAAGGAAATTATCCCAAAGTTCCTGTTCAGGAACCAGGGCAGGATGTCACTTGACACTGGCAGCACTAGCTGTCAGATGCCACCATAGCTAAGGAAGATGCCAAATCAAAAAGCAGTGACAATCCCTAATCCCTGCGGGTCAAAGGCACCCCGGACGTCCCTTTGGGTGACCCTTTGGTTGTCCCAGGCAGTGACCAGCAGCCAGGTAAGTATCTTATCAGAGGAAGTGAGGAAGTAGTCAGGGTAAAAACCATAGTTCATGTGAAAGGGAAATGGGCAGCAATGGTGGCAGAGGTGCTTGACCAGATGCAAGGGGCTCCAGGCCCTAACCTGAAAGCTCTCTTTCACTTTGGATCTATCAGTGAAGAATCCTGAACAATGAACCTGATTCAGAGGTTTCAGAATCCAGGCACAAACTGAGCGCTGGGATCAAATGTTGGCTAACTTGGCCATCCATAAAGCCACCAGCTGTTGCTGGTAATCAGTGGAGAACGGAATGGGGGACTTGCAATCCAGGGGACAGCATCTACCATTTTTATGAGGGTGTCACATAAATCTCACAACCATAAGAGGAGGCAAATAGAAATAGAAGTCCAAGCAAGAACTCCCTGGGGGCATTTGGAGATTAGATATGGCACAAGTCACCTGGCCAAGGCACAGAAGTGACTGCATTAACCACCTGTTTTCTAGCTTCAATATCAGATGCTTTGACCTGAGAGGCCTTCCTGAAGGGGAGGGAGGCCTGTGGGGGGAAGTGGGGTGCTGCTCCTCCCAGCGCCAGCTAATTCTTGGAGATAACAAACCCTCCTGTGAGGGTGCCTTTCATAAGCAAACTAACCAATTCAGAGCCCGCTCCCCACCCCCTGCTTAATGAGCTCTTACACTGGGGGACACTATTCCCCTGTCCTAATCACCTCGGGAGCAGGCAGGGCATCGAGTTATGCAAGTGAGCCAATCTTAAACCTGCTTAGCCTGCTCACCCGGCCTCGCCCACAACTTCCTGCAAACACCACAAAAAGGCTCTTTCTGGCGGCAGTTCGCCTCACTCTCTGCACCTACAACCGACCTCAGCACCCCTCCCGTGGCCTGCGTGGGTGGCTGACCTGCCCCCCTCCTCCTGGAAACTGTAATAAACTATCATTTCAACGGCAATTGTCTCCTGATCTGTTGGCCTCATGATACCTAAATAAACAATAAAATCTACATTTTGAAAGGAGCTCATGGGCAGACTGTCAGCCTCCTTCCAAGCTGGCAAATTTGAGCAGTCTTGTCTCAGTGTTTTCAGGGGTCCATGGTATCTAACTGGCTCAACACTTGGACAAAGACAGCTCATGGATACAAAAGGAATCAACCCCCTCGCGATGCTTTCAGCGTCTCATATGCTTATCCTGGGAGGATTTGGGTCTCAGGAAGGACAGACACATGGTTGTCTGTCTGCTGCCAGCCCAGACGACAAGGACTGCCCAGTGGTCCCACAGTATCCAAAGCTAAATAAAATGGTTATTTTAAACCACTAAACTAGGAGAAGATAGAGTTGCTGCACAACAAACAAGAGCTTCTGAGATGGCTTGATGTCCTGAGGTTAGCACTCCCTCAATCTGGACCTGGAGCCCCTTCCTGTGGGAGGACTAGATGAACATGGAACTGAGCCTGGCAGGTCTGCAAATGAGGCTCCTGCCAGCCAGGAGAAGCACCGATAGGAACACCAAGGGTATCCTGAGGAAGGCAGTGAGGTCCAGCTCCAGGAAGCTGCAGCAACATTAGGCCACTGCAACGGACCTCATCTTCAGAAGGATTTTAAGCTGAAGCCCAAGGCAAAGGGGAACAAGGACTTTTATGCAGCTTGTTTTTGTGCAGGCATTAGGGACTCTGAGAAAGCCCTGTCCTTCCGGGGTTTTTGTTTGTTTGTTTTCTACACACATGGGAGAAGATTCAAACGCAGTAATCACTTTCTTGCTCTTTTTTTTTTTTTTCTTCTTTTTAAATAGAGACAGAGTCTCACTATATTGCCCAGACTGGTTTCAAATTCCTGGGCTCAAATGATCCTCATGCATCAGCCTCCAAAACTTCTGGGATTACAGGCACGAACTCCCCTATGCTTGGCCAATTTTCTTGTTCTGTAAAGCTGCACTGCTTAAGCACAGGGCCAAAATGAGGTCTCTCACCACTTCTGCTTGAATAAAACCTACCCAGTGAATGCTGGGCTAGGCAGTCAGTCTTCCCCACAGGTGGTAATGTTCTGCTCTCGTCATATTCTGACCACAAGGCAGCAAACACTGGTGGAGCTGAGCCTGAGGCTGGGGCTGCAGCCTGAACTTGTACATTACTCATTTAATTACAAAGCCAGGCAAATCACCCCAAAGATCCACACACCCAAGGGTGCTGGATAAGAAAAAAAATCCTGAATATCAAACCCTCTCTGGGAGAGACCAGGGAGAGCATGGAAGAGAAGAGGTCTGGGGTAGGCAGTGGCTGGTGGCCTAGAGCAATTCTAACCCAGGAGGCCTCAACAGGGAGCCTACACCTGAGCGTTGGGAGAAGCAGGGTTACTGTCAGTCTGTTGACTTTAAAGGAACCATCCTTCATGCCCAAAGGAGGCAAGTGTTTGGCAGCTTTTCCAGATGGAATGTCTTGCAGTTATTGAAAATTTTTTAAAGTGTAATTCTTGATACTGTATCTCCAAGACAGAGAGACAAGTCCCTAGTCACCCTCCTGAACACCATAAAGTTGCGATCTCCATCAGACACTGGGGCACTTGTCCTGGACACTCTCGGCTTGTGGGAGGCTGCTTGCATGTCAAGCTTTCTTCAGTTCTGTTCCTAATTATGGGCTCCACTGTCCAGTTACTAAATTGCTCTGGTCCTTTGGCTCTTGCACTTTGATTCCCCAGGTGGACTCTGGCTTGGATCTGCCTCCCTGCCCCACTTTGGGCCATAACAAGTAGAATTCCTGACCTGTCTGCACCCTCGATCCACCTCCTACACTGACCAATCCTAGCCTGCTGAGCTTAGTCACTCAGCAGGGCAATCCAACCCTCCTAGAGGGTAAAGACCCAGCAGCTCCGGCTGCCCTGCAGCAATGAGGAAATGTGCTTTTGATCTAGTTAAGTAAAAAGAGCAGAACACAAAGTATTGGCAACTGTGTGAAAACAGGCCAAGGGGAAATAACTAAAGGAGTTCCTTAATTCAGTTCTTTTATTATCATTGTTACATTGTTATTGTTCTAAAGTCCATTCTAAGTTCAAATCTTGTTTTATGTGGTTATTTTCCCTCAAAACTGGGGTCAATCACTATATTTAATTATACTAAGAGATTCGCATATATTATATGTTGGCTACTTTGTCCTTGGGTAGAGACTAGCAAAGAGGAACCAAGCAATTTAGATTCTTTTGATTACAGAAGAGAAAATATGCAAATTCCCATCCTCACTTCACTTTACAAAACTGAAAGAGAAAGAATAGTTTTAACTAGTGGCAAAGTAAAACTGCTATTCTAGCTGCTCAAGTTGAATACTTTCATTGTGCAAATTATTAATTTTATTAAAAGTGCAGGAAATAATTTTTTAGATTATCAGAGACTATAAAAGAAAAAGCATCTTTTCTCGGTTTAAAAACGCAGAAAAAATGTAAAGGACTCAAAGTATGTAGAGTATAAGTAGAGACTTTCATGGCTAAGGTTACACAGTTAGCGAATGGCACAAATAAAACCTGACCCTTGGCATCTGACTTCTGGTGCGCTTGCCCACTCTTCTCCACTGGGAAGCTGGATGGAAGGTATGACATACAAACTGGTTAAGAAAGAATTGTAATGTTTAGTTTGTGAACAATTAATTGTAATAATCCAGGAGTGATGTGGCTGGCCTAAAACAAATACTATGTAGGCTTCATTAATGGAAATACAGTCTTTCCACTACCCAGTGTGATCAACTAAATTCTCTTCCATTCTGAGATTCTCTAATTCCCTCAAACCCTTGAGTTTCTCCCTGAAAAACTTCTAGGATTAACTTGAATGCTGAACTATAGCAAAAGATGTTACAGTGTTATTGTAAAATTTTTCTAAAGGGAATCTATGCTATGAAACAAACTGACTCTAAATTCAGATTATGAGAAATTGTGATAAATGTCAGAGAACTGGAAGCCGAAAAGCATGCCAAATTTATGCAAAAAGGAACAAGTTCAACAGGAAAGCTAACGATTAGAAACTTTCCTTTAAATTTGGAAGAGAAACCATGACAAGATTTAGAGTACATTAAGTTGAGAAATCTTACGCTATAGGAACAAACAAACAAACAAAAACCAAGTTCATGCTCATTTGAAACACTTCTGCCCACACTCTTAGAAATGACCAAGGAATACTTGATTGATTTGGTACCTTCCCTGAAGGCCTTCCCAGAAGCATCTCTCATTACATGAGATGTTCTTTCTTCACCCACCCCCCCAAGAAAACACACTCTGCTAGCTTAGATTGTGGAAAGTTAAACATCAGGGGAGAGAAAATTGGAATTGTATGTACAATCTATAGATTTATGTACATGATAGCACCTGGCCCTTAATATATGCTTAAAAGTGTTTTTATTGAGTCATCAGGACCTCCTCACAGATCAGAGTGGAAAACATCCAGTATTAGGTGTAAGTCTGTGTTTATGTTTATATTTAAATAAATATATATTTAAATTAATTAAATACAATATTTAACAAATATAATTTACTTGTAAATGTTCCTTAGGTTTCTAACAATTTCCTAAAATCTACTATTCTAAATAATTGAGTGCAAACGCAATCAGTTAAACATTAGGTTAGCTTGTTCTCTCCTGACATCTAGTGTTTCCTATACATTACTGCAAAACACCTCCAGTTTTTCATTTTTAATGTTTACAGGCTTATTATAAAGGACATCACAAAGGACACAGATGAAGAGACACATAGGGCGAGGTGCCAGGGAAGGGGCACGGAGCTTCCATGCCCTCCCTGGGCGCGCCTCCCTACAGGAACCTCCCTGTGTTCAGCTATCCAGAAGCTCTCCAAACTCCATCCTCTGGGGCTTTAAATGGAAGCTTCATGAGGTCAGCATTCCTTCCCCCAGGGTATGCGGTGGGGCCCTCTCTGGAGAACCCCAGTTAATTTTTAACTACTAAAATAAAAATGCTGGCCAAGCGCGCAGTGGCTCACGCCTGTAATTCCAGCACTTTAGGAGACTGAGACAGGGGGATCACTTGAAGTCAGGAATTCAAGACCAGTCTGACCAACATGGTTAAACCCCATCTCTACTAAAAATACAAAAATCAGCCAGCTGTGGTGGTGCGTGCCTGTAATTCCAGCTGCTTGGGAGGCTGAGGCAGAAGAGTCACCTGAATCCCGGAGATGGAGGTTGCAGTGAGCTGAGACTGCACCACTGCACTCCGTCCAGCCTGGGGTGACAGAACGAGACTCTGTTTCAAAAAAAGGAAAGAAAAGAAAATGCTATGTGGAACAAAAATTGTATTTATTTTTGAAATAAATTTGTTTAAACGAAATAAAATCCCAAGCAAACAACAAAGTTGTTTCTGAGGAGTGAAAGACCTTTTTTGCTTAATTATTCCCATAGGAGAAAATTCTTTTAAATATTTTCTTGCAATTCGATAAAAATGGAAAGACCCAGCATGTAGGTAGGGCTGCTTGATTATTGCAATGGAGGGAGGGAAGATGGGGGAAGCGCATGCAGCCCTTCTGCGCGCCAGGCTCCAGGTGCGAGGACTCTCATAGGACCATTTGTGCAATGAGGGATTCGGCCTACTGACAAGGTTTTGAGGATTTCCCTACTCTGCTATGTGGAAATGGAGACACTCAACATCTCCTCATAAAATATCTTGTGCCAGCCCTCAAGATACATGAAGCTGTGGGCCCTCAGAAACATCTGGCTCAAGAGAAATGAGTGCAGGCCCAGCGTATCTACTCCATTTGGGTATTCCACACAGGAAGAGAATTGGAAATGCTGGAGGTAAGAGCTTTGGCAATCGCTCTCCAAAAACCCTTGGAAACTCAAATCAGCTTTGGCTGGGGAAGGGAGCACATTAGCCGTCTCTTCCATCTAGTCCTTCCTGTTTCTGTTCTTTCTTCTTATTCCTTTCCAATCCACACCTGCTCCCTCAGTCACACTTTCTTTCAGCCTCTGCCCTCTCCTGCTGACAGAGGGCTGTGACCTCCCCTCCTCCCCAGGCACCCCACGTCAGGCCGTCTTCCAGGAGTGGCCATCCATCTCTCAGGGCTTTCCAGACTGCTGCCCAGCAACTCCAACAGGCACCTCTAATCAACGACCTCTCCTGCATCCACTAATGTAGGGATGCCAGGCTTCTGAATGGCACTGCTCTCCTCACTTGCCTTCAAGCTGGCCTGTCTTTCCTGCTGGTGGTGGTGGGCAGAGGCAAGGGTGTGGTCAGCTTTGAAAGAGATTCCAATCTTCGAATAAAGTGACCTAGCAAATAAAGTCTTCAAAAAAAAAAAAAAAAAAAACATGATGGGAAAAACGACAAGCTGAACATGAGCAGAAACACACATCTTCTTGCATTTGCGGTGGTCTTCTATGAAGCACAGGAAGAACCTTTGGAAGCCAGTATTCAGGGCAAAAGGAGGGAGGATGCAGCATCATGAGTAACCAGAGTCGGGATGAAGTTGTTCTTGGGAACTGCACAGATAAGCAGTTCTGTATGGTTTCAACACAAATGGGTTGGGAAGAACCCTGGCACCGTGAGCAATAATAGTGTCACTACCTTTTTCTAGTGGTGGGAGACAAAAACTTAGCCAGGCACATTCAACAGTAAAACTCAACAAATAATCATGTTCACAGACAGAAACTAAATCTGCCACATTTCTAGTGAAGTTCTTTGTTAATTAAATGTATTAATGTCTTCCAATTTACATGTGCCATTTGTCCCCACTCCCCAAAGATTATGGCTTAGCTCAGTGTCTGCAGGTGATTGTTCTTCTCTTGTTGCGTGTGAAATCATCCACGATGCCCTCCAACATCACCCCTAATCACGGTTTTCTATTTCCCCTTCTCTTGCAGAAGCTCTGGAAGCCCACAGAGAACAGATGTATAAACACCATTTACCATTCACAGCTCAGCAAACCCTCTCTCTCTTCCTTCCAGCAGCTTGGTTGTCCTCAAGGAGTTCCTAAATTTCATACTTCTGAGGGTTATATGGGATGGTGAAGAGTGGAGGAGAGCAGCACGGATTGAAAAATACATTAAAATTGGCCAGGTGCAGTGGCTCATGCCTGTAATCCCAGCACTTTTGGAGGCCGAGGCTGGTGGATCACCCGAGGTCAGGAGTTTGAGACTAGCCTGGCCAACATGGCGAAACCCCATCTCTACTAAAAATACAAAATTTAGCCGGGTGTGGTGGCGCATGCTTGTAATCCCAGCTACTCAGGACACTGAGGCAGGAGAATCGCTTGAACCCAGGAAGCGGAGGTTGCAGTGAGCTGAGATTGCACCATTGCACTCCAGCCTGGGCAACAAGAGAGAAGCTCCATCTCAAAAAAAGAAAAAAGAAAAAAAAAAAGACACAAAGAAAAGTACATTAAAGTGTGCCAAAATAAATATATGACAGCTTTTAAATTATTTTCCATGGGAAAAAACTTACAAGTAGTGACAATTACTTACTGAGGGCCTACTGGTCTAGACACTGTGAAAGATAAAAACTTCAAGACACAGACTCTGTTTTCAGGATGTGTACACTTGAAATGTGAAGTTAACATAGGGCAGAAAAGGAGATACACACATACACACACATACCTACACCTACACACACACACACACACACACACACACACACACACAAATACTCCTGAGACCCAAAGGAGGGAGACATCACAATGAACAAGTGGTAGGATTTTAAAAGATTCTTTTCTTTTTCAGCAGGGAGGACGGGGTGGGCAGGTAGGGGATGGTATTTATTTCCAAAGCAAATCAATTAGAAAAAATATTTGTATTTCAGTAAATTTATTTTTTCCAATCTTCAGATATAAGGCTTTTCCATGAAAACACTCTGATTATTTATGTCTCACTAATTATCAAATATTATATAAATAGTCCTATACTGAATGAAGAATCAGAGCCAGTCACATTATAGAAAAGAATCTGTGAATTCCTAATCTTGCCATGAGTAGCAAGTTATTCTAACAGTTTAATCATGGAATTATTCAAATTTGCTCTGTCAACAAATTGAAGACTTTCAATCAAATATATAACATTGCTGAAATGAAGAAATATTTCCAGTATAAACAGGACTGAACTGATAAATCAGTGCTTTCTCCTCTTCAGATTCTGATTGAAAATGATGGTTGTTTTTCCTAGCTGGAAGAAAAAAAAGTTAATTTTTAAAAATATTAGATGACAAAAGCTTCAAGAGACTATTTTATAACATTTCTTCCTGCAATCAGCATTATTAAGTGGGAAAATATCAACAAGAAGAGAAATGCGACTGCTCTGCCTATAGAGCAGCCATCTTTTTTTTTTTCTTTACTTCTCTAATAAACTTGTTTTCAAGGAGGAGGAGGAGGAAGAGGAGGAGAAGGGGGAGGGGGAGGGGGAAGAAGGAGGAGGAGGAGGAGGAGTAAGAGGAGGGAGGGAGGGAGGGAAATGCTTTACAACACTTCCCCAAATAAAGCAGTGCCCGATTTATGGCACAGTCGCCCACAGACACAGCAGCTGTGCTGCATTCGCCCTGCAGCATATCCCATGCGGTGCTCACTCACTCTGCAACCCATTCAAATACTTACCAAGTGGCTACGTGTACACAAGACTTGATACACAGCCTGGGGATGGAAATATAAACAGAACAGGTCCTAACACTCAAGAAGTTCAGCCTCGTAACCACACAGAATCATATAAAAATGTTTTTATGGCGTATCATCACTGGATGCTACGAGAGGAAAAAGGATGGAGAAACTGGCGAAGCTGAGGCAGATGGAGAAGTGAGACATTTTCACGGGTAAGGTAGAATTATGAAAACCCAGGAGGCACAGTGAGAAGTCTGGCATGATGGAAGCTGGAATGTGAGAAGGTGAGAGCTCCTAAAGCTCCCAAAGTCAAAGTAAATACAGGCTCTTACGGCATTATTAGAAAGAATAATGTTGGAAGATAAAGACCACATAGACCAAATGCCACGTGACTACTATTGCAGCAAATGCGGCACTGCCACTGCTGCCCTCATTCACTCCACGCACACATGAAAACGTTCCTTTGGACTAATACTGTATATGGGATACTTTTTTTTTTAATTTGGAGTTTTTGTCATTAAACCATCCACTCAGCTTTGCATAATTCTAAAGCACAGTAAACTCAGTAGGAAGTACTTAACTTCCCAGCAAGGGCAGGAGAGTTGATAAAAACTTAGGACAAGCTTGGAGATGGAATGACAACAAAGTTCACTGAAGTCTTTAAATGGCTATACCTCACTAAAGTGATCTCTATCCTTTACAAGTTGTTTCTGTACCTCTGTCTTACAGTCTCACTTAACATCATTGATAGGTTCTTGTACTACTTTTAAGCAAAACAATGTATAACAAAACCATTTTCCATCAATGTTATAATGAAACGGCTTCAAAGTAAACAATGTTGTTCAAGGACCTGCTATACACAGTTCTGCTTAAATCATAGGACTTATTGTACCTAAAATACTCAACTAAGAAATGAGCATTTACAACCAAATTCTTGGTTTACCACAAACATAACACAGCACGAACATGTCTATGTTTTCATCACCAAAAAGCAGGCAGAGTTTATCTGCTTTCTCTACTATGCCAACGCCTACAGACAGGTAGCCTTAAAATCACAAACTGGTGGTATATATTCAATTTCTATCACTGTCTTGGAAAAGTAACACCTAATTCTCAGAGACTGTTATAATTAAAGCATTATTCTAAAAAATGGAGAGTAATGGGGAAGAATCTAAATGAAAAGTATCCTAGAAGAAAGAGCTCGGCATGGTAGTGTGCACCTGTAATCCCAGCAACTCAGGATGCTGAGGCAGGAGGATCCCCTGAGCCCAGGAGTTCAAGGCTGCAATAAGCTATGATCACATCACTGCATTTCAGCCTGGGCAACAGAGCAAGATCCTGTCAAAACAAAACAAAACAAAACAAAACAGAAACAACAAAGAAAAAGAAAGAAAGAAAGAAAAAACTCTCAACATTCTTCATGCTGTTGTTCAAGAACTCTGCCCACTGAAGCACGTGTGATACTGTTAATTGAAGTAACTGTCCTGGTTTTATTAGAATACCTAATATCTCAATTTCAGGGCTTTCACATTACTTAACATTTGTATTATTCAGTAAAGTTAAACCTATAGAACTTCCAAAACATTTATAGAGCCAAAAGGTAGGTAAAAGTTCAGATGAGGGCAATTTTCTTCAAAACTACCCCAAAATGACAAAATTATATGCCCTCATGTTACCTTCATTAACAAAAAACTCTGCTAAATAAAATGCAGTTTTCACAGCATTAGGTGCATGGGAAATGCCATCCAAATTCTTCCACTCATAAGGTGCTTTCTCTGGATGCCACTGGACACCATATATTGGATATTTATATCCTGTAAGAAGAACACAAATTAGTAAGTACTAAGAATGGTTTAAGATGTTACTTATAATGAAATTGGTTTATGTCTTATGTAAAACATGTTATAACTCACAATAGCAGACAAGGTAAAATTGTACATATTCTCTCAGACACAAAATAATTTCCATTCACACTCAATGTGAAAATTCCCAGTAATGTATTTCACTGATTAGCAAACCTTTTACAATTTATACAGCGATTTGCTTTTCGAGATATTCACAGCAAAGTAGAAGCTGAGATGAGGAATGCATCCCCGCCCAAAAGTCAGATGCACATTTTATTGGTGATACAAGCTTCTTCCACAGTGGGTCTCTTTCTCCCCCGTCTCATAGCATGCTTTCCTGTCCTCTCATAATGACTTATTCATATGAGAATGAAGTATGGCAGCACTTCTGGTGTCCTTTCCCACAAGCCAGTTTGTCCCAGCCTAAACTGTGTGTCTCTCTCTCTCAGTCTGTGGAATGACTGATGACTTTGTGGTATACATTTTTAAAATATTTTTTAGAAGTTTAAAAGCAGACATAAAACAAGAAGGGACACAGAGCTATTGACAATCGTCGAAGCTAACTTAGACAGACACCCAGGGTTCATATTACTCTCTCTACTTTTACATAAGCATGAACAATTCCACAATTCAAAAAAATGTGAATATGTATAATAGTTACCTTCAGAAAAATACACATATTCATCTCTTTTTCAGATGTGCCTTTCCTCATTTTGATTTGAAAAAAATAAAAATCTCCCCTCTATTATTTTTTGCTTTGGAATTGTAACCATGACCACCATCAGAAAGTACTTGGAGGAATGAAGACAATTAATGAAAGAAGAGATATCTAGGGGGAAGAGCACTGTCCATTCTCATCCCAGTAAGCTTTCTGACTAGAGAGCAGGCCCAGAAGGGAAACATTTTATCCCAGCTTTGTGGATATTCACGAGAGGAAACACCCGCCTCATGCAATTCCAGGCACTCAGCTCCCTGCCTCCCCCACTTCCGTGTGACACTATCATTTCTTCCTCTCTATTCTGGGACTAGCTGTGAAGCTACCGGCAAGAGGCCCACAGGCTGGGGGACTAGCAAATTAACTGTGATGTACAGTTAACTGAAAAGCAGATCTTCTAGTAAATTTTCCAATGCATGAAGCACTATTGAGGACCAAAAATGTCTTAAATCATAAAAAGGATTTACATCCAATAGAATCAGAGACAGAAAGAGAAAGAGAGACATACATAACATATATATAAGAAGTCTTCAAAAAGCTCATGGAAAATGTGTACTATGAAAAAAATTATGCAAGGGTTTCAACATTTTTTTTGCACCAAAATAAACTTGAAGTAACTTGTATGAACAGGATCGAGTGTGAGGCACTAAGAAGGATAAGACATCAGTTTTAAAAGAACCCCTGTAACAGCAATATGAATTTTCCTAAAATTGAAGACAGAAAAAATAGCAAATTTATGGTGAAGCTTGGATGAAAGAATGGTGAAATCACTAACGCTTTATGAAAAATTTATGGGGATAATGCCCCAAAGAAGCCAGCAGTTTCCCAATGGATAACTCATTTTAAGACGGAATGAAACAATGTTGAAGCCCTCCAGGCAGACTATTCACATCAATTTGCCAGGAAAATATGTATCTTGTTCGTGTCTTAATTGAAGAAGATGGACAATAAACAGCAGAATAGCCAATACCACAGACATCTCAATTGGGAGAGCTTACACAACCCTGACTGAAAAACCAGAGTTGAGCAAACTTTCCACTCGATGGGTGCCAAAACCACTGCACACAGATCAGCTGCACACAAGAGGAGAGCTTTCAATGGACATTTTTAATAAGCGGGATCAAGACCCTAGAGCATTACTTTGAAGAACTGCCACTGCAGATAAAACATGGCTTTACCAGTATGAACCTGAAAACAATCAAAGCAATGGCTACCAAGAGATGGAAGTGGTCCAGTCAAAGCCAAAGTGAACTGGTCAAGGGCAAAGGTCATAATGTTTTTTTGGATGCTCCAAGGCATTTTGCTTGTTGATTTTCTGGAGAACCAAAGAACAGTAACATTTGCTTTTTATGTGTTTTCAGAAAGTCAGCCAAAGCTTTAGCAGAAAAACACCCAAGAAAGCTTCTCCAGAGTCCTTCTCCAGCATGACATTGTTCCTGCTCATTCCTTTCATCCAACAAGGGCTACTTAGTGAGCATTTTGATGACAAACCATTAGGACCTTATGGTCCTGATTTGGCTCCTTCTGACTTATTCTTGTTTCCTAACCTTAAAAAGTCTTTAAAGGGCACTCATTTCCATTAAGAATGTAAAAAAGACTGCATTTGACATGGTGCAATTCACAGGACCCTCAGTTCTTTAGGGATAAACTAAAAGGCTGGTATCATCATAGGCAAAAATGTCTTAAACTTGATAGAGCTTGAGAAACAAAGTTTATAGTTTTTATTTTTATATTTTAATTCAAATTTTCCCATAAACTTTTTGAAGTCACCGACATTCAGTAACGAGTGAGATTTATTCTTCTTTAGTAAACTGCATTACTAAAAGACCAGTGCAGTTTCCTGAAAATGAGGAATCATACCCTGCCTCACTGATTTAGACAAAAGTATCAAGAGTGGAAAGAAAATATGCAAATAATAAAGCATCTCAAGTGTTCTTATTTTGGAGGTGGGAGAAAATTTTCAAATGAGCCTGGTATGGCATAGTCAAAAGCAGAACCAACATGGAACCTGATTCCCTAACTTCTAACCCAATATTCTGTCATTTAAATAAGTAGGCATTCATTCAACATCTATGAGGTTTACATAAAGCACTGGAAACACAAAGGAGAATAAGATACAGTTCCTGATCTCAAAGAGCTCTTCATCTAGAGGGATAGAACAAGAGCAAATACGTGCTCTTAGGAAACATTCCCACATAGCACAAAGCACCAAGGTGATGGAGAAGAGGAATGATGGTAGAGAAGGCCTCTACAGATGACAAGTGGCCTGGGTTTTTCAAGATGGCTAAGAGTTCATCAGGAGAAACCAATAGGGGAAAGCAGGAGCTTTTCAGAGAAGAGGAAAGCACATGAGAAGGTGCGCAGAGCCAAGAAGCATGGCTCTGTGGAAGGGCTGTGTGTAGCAAGGTCATGCAGGGTACAAGCTGGAGGTGAAGGCAGAGAGAGGGCGTGGAGGAAGTGAACTCATAAATCTAGACTTCATCCTCTAATGCAGAGGAGCCACTGAGGAGTTTTGTTCAGGCAATACTATCAGACTGGTACTTCAGCAGACCACGAGTGGGTGGCTGGAAGAAGATGGGTTTGTGGAAGCCTTAGGAGGCTGCTGCTGCAGCAATCCAAGTAGCAGGTGGTTAATGCTGATGTAGTGAGGTCTGCCGGATTGGGAGGAGGAAACATGACTAATACTTCCAAAGCCCTTCTACTGTCCTTCCCACCCCTTCAGCCCAGTGAGAAGGACTCTCATAAGTATTCATCACCGCATCCTTGCCTTAGATTTACCACCAAACAATACATTTTCTTTTTTGCCAAATTTTAATCATCATATAAATGAAAATATACAGCATGTATTCCCTTGGGACTTGTTTCAACTCAAAATTGTCTTCATGATTCATTCAGTGGTACACACCAGTGTGCTCACTGATTTTAATAGCTATGTAGTATTACCTATCCTTTGCACTATTGGACTTTTGAGTTGTTTCCCATTTTTTTGCTGGTATATGAAATTATTTAATTAAGGTATTTTTTAAGCAATGAATAAAACTGTCAGGTAACAAAACTGGAAAATGTTTGATTTTACTAAGAAATGCAAAATGTTTTCCAATCATAAGTGCATGAGAGCACCTGCTGTGTCACGTCCTGGGTAATACTAGTTATCAGCAGGCTTCTTAATTTTGCCAATCTGATGGGTATAAAATGATTTTTACTTTGGTTTCCATTTGCATTCCCTGATCATGAATTAATTCCCTGTAATTACACTGAGCAACTTATCTCACCAAGCCATAAGTGGACAGGACAAGTTTCTCTTACATGGTATCTATTCAAATATCATATCCTTTTTTTTCTCTTTTTTTTTTGAGGCAGAGTCTTACTCTGTCGCCCAGGCTGGAGTGCAGTGGTGCAATCTCAGCTTATTGAAACCTCCGCCCGCTAGGTTCAAGCAATTCTCTTGCCTCAGCTTCCCAAGTAGCTGGGATTACAAGCGTATGCCACCACGCCTGGCTAATTTTTGTATTTTTAGTAGAGACGCGGTTTCACCAGGTTGGTCACGCTGGTCTCAAACTCCTGACCTCAAGCGATCTGCCCGCCTTGGTTTCTGAAAGTTCTAGGATTACAGGCGTGAGCTACCATGCCCAGCCCTCATATCCATTTTTCATAAGTTACCTTTTCTTCTTAAATCATAGTTTTACTTTATGTAAGGTAGATGCATAACTTTTGTCAGTTATATGCATTACAAATACCTCCCCTTTTTTTCTTCTCTGTGTACTTTGTTTTCTTTTATGAACACAACTTCTTCATTTGATTGAATTCATCAATCTTTTCCTTTATGGTTTGTTTATATTTTGTCTTCAAAACTCCTTCCCTTAAACAAGATCATAAAGACATTCTCCTTTATTTTTTCTAATACTTTATTGTAGTGTGCCTTTCTCCTTAGGTCTTTTATCCACCTGAATTTTTTTTTTTTTTTAAACACAGAAAAAAGAGTCTGTCTCTATCCTACTTTTTCCCATTCCTTCTAGAGTTCTGGTTAGGTATGTAAGAAATCACTTTACCCTCCAGATTCCCACCTTTCTTCTGACACATTTGGCATTTACATTTACATGTCTGGCTATGTTGGATTCTGAATGTTTCCTTCACATCTCTTCAATTCTAGTTCATTAATTTCTCCTCAACTATGTCTAACCTTCTGATTAACATGTCTACTGAGGGTTTTATTTCAATTATAATTTCTTCTCTTTTTTTTTGAAACAGTCTTGCTCTGTCATCCAGGCTGGAGTGCAGTGGCACAATCTCGACTCACTGCAACCTCCAAGTAGCTGGGACTACAGGCACGTGCCACCATGCCCAGGTTTTTTGTTTTTTTTTTTGGTTTTTTTTTTTTGTATTTTTAGTAGAGATGGGGTTTCACCACGTTGGCCAGGCTGGTCTTGAATTTCTGACCTCAGGAGATCCGCCTCGGCCTCCCAAAGTGCTGGGATTACAGGCGTGAGCCACCACACCTAGCCTCAATTATAATTTCTAATAGCTGAATTTGGTTATTTTCAAATATGATTGTTTCATGCCTATATTTGCAAGCATTCTTATTTCTTTCTTTAAAACTTAAAATATATTATACTTTATCTCATAATACTAATATCTAACATTTATGCAGGTCTGCTTCCACCTCTGTTATCTCTGCTAGTTCTCATTCACAGTACTTTGCTTGCTTGTACATTAGTAGTATTTTGACTGTGAAGTGTTCATTTTCCTTCAAATTTCATATATGGAAATTCCTTGAAGCCTGGGATGAACCTCTGGTCCTCTCAAAATAATTATTTACATTTGCTTCAGCCTCACATGTGAGGGCATTACCAGTCTGAGACAACCTTGAACAAAATTACTTACTTAAGATTTGTCCAACTTCCCAGTTAGTATAATGGCTGGCCACACTAGGAGAACAGCCCATCATTATAAACATTCAAGACTTTATTCACTGCCCCCCACCCCACTGCCTTAGCCCCAGGGCTCAGGATGGGCAATTCTCCTTGCCATTCTGTAGGGGTGATTCCAGCTGTATTTTGAGTTCAGCCTTACATTGCAGGTATAGCCTTCCAGGTCTTGCTCCATGTAGAGGGTCCTGACTGTCTCAAGTTCTCCTGATTCAATAATAACACTGGTTTAAACATTCCACTCAACTCTTAAAATTTTGAACCTGAGTATCTTTATGTCTTTGCCAATTGATCAGCATATTTACTAGGTTTTTCCATTATCACCCACATTTAGTTTGTTGTTGGCTGGAGGAAAGTCTATCTAGGTATTTCATCTGCAATACTGCCAGAAACAGAAGTCACTTTCTTCATTTCTTTCTTCATCTCCACCTCCTTTATTCTTTTACCTTTCTTCTTCACCACCCCATTCAGGAAAATACCCAGGAAAACTGCAATTAATTTGAAACATGGACAAAACATATCTCCTGTCTCCCAAAATGCCTAACATCCATCTTCAGGCCCCAAAGTAACATGATTTTAAGATATACAAAATCAAAATTCAAAAATATAAAATAAATTAAATAAAGTGTACATGCTATAGTGATATACCTTCCATTGTTGAAATAAACTCAATCTCGCCATCTGTATTTGTAGTTAAGACATTGAAAAACTTCTTTAACTTTTCATTCATCGTAAAATTCTATAATACGAAAATAAAACAAAATGATTACTTCTGTAGTTATTCTAAACATATTAATTTCATTGTGTAATTAGTGTGATACCTTCATGGAGAGGCTCCACTTATGGAAATTGGCAGTCAGAGGTTCTACTGCTAACGACAGCAACAATTCAGTAGGAAAATTCTGGAACATTCTGCTGTGTAATTGACCTGAAATAATTTAAGTGCAAGAGAAATAATTTAAACACACAAAAAATAAAATCCACTGAAATCACTTATCTGCACCCAAAGCGAAGCCATTATGAAGACATAATCAAGATGACTAAATGATAAGCAAAACACATCATTTCCATAGAAGTATTCCAATCAAGTTACAAAATGTGTTTATATGCTCCAGATATAAGTAATTTTCTTCTAGAATTTTAACATGAATAAGTAAAATTCTTCTGATATAGTATTGGCAAGCTATAGAACAGGCAGGGAATCTTAACTAGATTTCCACAGACTATTCTGAAAAACAGTTAAAACTTTCCATGGGTGTACGTATCTGCCCAGGAAAGGATCCAAAACTTTCAACATATTTTCAGAGGTATCTGGGACAAACAAATAAAAATACAAACAACGTAAAAAATAACATGAACCAAGCCAAGAAATTTTGACTCAGTAAACAGATCAAAAAGCAATATATCTTAGTGGTCAACCCTGAAGGTACTGCACAGACTCAAACACCAACAAATAGATTTTGAAAAAAAGACTGACGTTTTCAAGGCGATAGTGCCAGCTGTTGCAAACCAGGCCCCTTATTCTTGCTAGAGACTTCCATGAAAATCGCAGCACCTTGAAACATTACTTTTCTGTATAAACTGGGTTCTGGCAACAGAACCAAAGTACTCTGACCAAAACAGTACTTCCCACTGGGTTTTTGCAATTATTAAGTGAGACAATGGAAGAAAGAGCTTTCAAAAGCATAAAGCATTCTATAAGTTTTAAGTATGACTGCTACTTTCCTTGCAAAATTCTCAAGAGAACAGAAATAGCTGGTGGCTTCAATTCTAAGCATTCAGAGATCAAGTAACCAACAATAATCATTATCTACTTATACAGAGTGCTATCATTAAGAATCTTTCTGGTCTTCATCCTGGGTTCCTGACAGGAAGCTTCTAAAACCCTTGGAATTCCTGGAGTGATAAAAGTATTTTTGTTATGCTAATGTGGTAATTCAAGGTGGGTCCCCCAATTATTTCAGGATGAAGACTAATCATTCGAAAAACTAACTTCATGATCAGCAAGTTGAAACTTCGAGCCAGCCCAATCAATCTCCAAGTATGAAAGAGGGGCTGCAGATTTGAGTTCAGTCACATAGGCAATGATTCAATCAATTATTTCATAGTAACATTCCAGTAAAAACTCTAGACACCAAAATTCACTGGAGTTCCTGGTTACTGAGTAAACATAGCGCTTCCCAGTGGATCCTCTAATCCCAGCACTTTGGGAGGCCAAGGTGGGCAGATCACCTGAGGTCAGAAGTTTGAGACCAGCCTGGCCAACATGGTGAAACCTTGTCTCTACTAAAAACACAAAATTCAGCCAGGTGTGGTGGGGCGCCTGTAGTCCCAGCTACTCAGGACTCTAAGGCAGGAGAATCCCTTGAACCCTGGAGGTGGAGGTTGTAGTGAGCTGAGATTGCGTCACTGCACTCCAGAGTGACACAGAGATTCTGTCTAAAAAAAAAAAAAAGAAAAAAAGAAAAAAAAAATCTTACTTAATTCTCATAAAAAAAAAACCCTAAGCGTTAGACCTTTTGCAAATGAGGACACTGAACCTCAGAGGTAAAAATGATTCCTCAAGGTCAAAGTGAGAAAGCTAGGACTCAAAATCAGATCCCATTTCAGAGTTCTTCATCACACACAGTCCTGATATCACTAGAAGCAATGAGTTATTAAAATTCACAATTCCTTAAGTCATCCTCATAAATAAGTACAAGGATGGGCATTCACATCTTCAACCTGTGTAAATAATTTAAATGCTAATGTTGTAAGCATTTTTTTCTTCAGGGAAAAGGCTAAAAAGAAAATAAAAATAAGTACTTTTACTTTCATATTTGCTACTTACTAATCCTGCCCAGTAAATATTTTTTAAAGGGTTGAAAAGAGTACTCTTACCTCCAGTGAAGTTCAGCGGCATTGCCACGTCAACAGTATTTGTGATAGTTAATAAGAACTCTCCACTAATCAGTAGTGAAAGCTCTTCAAATCCAAGGCATGTGCCCCACACAGGAAAATAGTCTCCATCATGAAAACTCTTCGCAGGTGGAAAAAGAGAAAACTAAATTTATTCAAACTTTTCAAAATAAAAATTAGCCATATCTTTTGTCATTACCAAACAGGCACCTGAGTTACACATGGATTTCTGAAGAATTCTCCAGGATCCATAAGTAGGTTATCACTTAATCTCTCTTCAGACCAAGCTCCCACACAGGCTGGAACACATGAGCTGTGGACACACTGTATATCTTGACCCAAAGACTATAAAAGCCTACAGATTACTGATCTTAGCTATTAAAAGTTTGAAACAAGTATTTCAAAGGCTAAAAACACTTACTTAGGGAAATATTTAAGGGGGGATTGGTAAGATACTAGGGCCAGCAAGATTAATTTAAAAATCACTGTTAATAGTTGAGGAGAGAAACAGTAAGGGTTTGAGCTATGGTACAAAGGCAGTCCCACTGTGACCATTACAAAGGCGAAGTCAGAGGCTCAGAAGCTCTGCTTGATAAATGAACATGGAGTCTACGGTAACTGTGAAGAAAGTTCAAATAGGATTGAATGAGTTGGGAAGAAGAACAGATTTCAAGAAGTGACAATTAATAACAGAGAAACAATGCCACAAAAAAATAAAATAAAATAAATAAGAGGACAGAGAGAGACATCAGAATGTCTACATCACATGAGGACATGGTTCACATTAACAAGCATCAAGAGAGGACCAGTCAGCAGGGCTCTGAAGGGTCTCTGGAAGCCCAGGCTTAGATGAAGCACATGGAAAACACTTTCACTTGGGCGCAGCCAAGAACAGGTGCCTCAAGGTTAAAGGTATGATGAGGCTAAGGGTAATTTTGAAGAGAGCATTACCATCTGCTTAAAACAAGAACTACTCTCACTAAAACTTACAAACCTTACAAAAACGCATCTGGAATAACAAGCAATAGCTGATACTTACCTGTATGGACAAGTTGTAAAATATTTTGGCCACTTTAGCATAATCTGAGCGCCTCAGGTCAACACTTCCTCCAGGGAAAAGGATTCTGAAACAACGTCATATAAATCAAATAGGGTGTATTTTGCCACCCCTGACCCATACACACACAGAAAACAAGCTTTTTATTTTAAAATGACTTTTCTTATTACACATGCAATAAGATCCTTGAAGAAAATTAGAAAAACAAAAAAGAAATTATAAAATATTTACAATCCCAGCCATTCAGAAACTACAGCAGTTAACAACACTTTAGAGAATATTTTCCAAAAACTTCTTCAAAAAGTTTCTTTGATGAAATAGAGTGTGGGAAAATTAAAAGTAAATAAGTAGGGGAGGGGCAAGAGTACACGGAGCTAGATATCAAAGACAGACAAAATTCCAGGTTTAGCCCGGTTTAAAAGAAGGTGATCTGTGATGCCAAATCAATTGCAGGTGGGTAGGACTTAGCTCACAAATAATTTAACTATAAAGAACAAGCTGTTCATAAAAATATATTTAAGCTGGAATTAACTTTCTACAAGAACTTAATTCTTATCACCCTGAGTCTCTTCAGAAATACGCACGGTATTAGAACATTTTTTTCAAGAAACATAAGTACGAGTCTACAAAAAGTCTAAGAAAAGAAGGCAATCAAAAATATTTGATATTATGTTACACACTTATAAAGGTGAAATATAGAAAACTATTTTACCATGTTTTTATACCAACTTTTAAAATTAAACTTTTAAATTTAAAATTTATAGCAAGGTCTTGAAAGAACCAAGGATATTCAAAAGAGATAAGAAAAATGGTATTAAACATATTAAAATGTTGAAAATATTTAAATACAAGTTTGAGATATGTGAAATATCACTTGTGAGACTGTTGTTATTCAAGAAATATATTCTGTTTCTTCCATGAGCTAGACTCAGGACTTGCCTAGAGAGACAAACATGAGTGGTTTTGCTGTTAGAAAGATCACAGTCTGGTAGAAAACATACAAGCATCTGTGTGGGAGAATATCTACCACAAACCCAAGCAGAAAATCCCACAATTAAAAGTGGCTTAGGGAAGACTCATTAGCGTTCTCTCTTTCCATTAACTCAGTATTTTTTAATTTTTATGTTTTGCATCCCAGGTCTCCAGCTTACAGACATTAACTTAGTATTTAAAAAGCTGCCTCTGATCAAATATGGTATGTCTAACCCCAAAGTCCTTTCATGCAGCAAAATCTGACTGTCCCTCCTATATGACAAACTCCTTAAGGCATGGCTCTGTCTTTTCACCTCTGTTATTCCCCCTGCAAAATACTATGGGGTCCAATGCATAATAGTGACTCAATAAAGGTGTTTTTGAAGTCACATTAGAATACAGCTCATTTTCTGGTGACACTCCGAGATATAAACAATGCCCCCAATTTAACCCACTTTGGAGTGCAGCTTTCAGTGACTACATGAGAGAGAAAAGGGGCCTACAGGAGCAAGAATTAGTGGCAATGCAGAAAACAAGTGAGGAAGATAGAAAATGGACTCATTTTGGTGGTTTGCATGAAGACATACTGAGCAAATGGACAGGCTAGCCTCCAAAAGTATGTATTACTGTCTACACTGCTACTTGATTTCAGATTCCTCTCCAAACAGGAATGCAACTGGGGAGAGGGTGGGAAGAAAATGAAGTGATTCAAAAGGTCTGTTTTTGAGGTTCTACTATTACATTGTAGCCTAGACTTAATGATCTTTGTCCATGCCAAAGTACCTTGCACACAGCACATACTGGGCATTGTAAATGTTTTACTAAATTGAAATGATTTTAGAGTAAATGTTTACTGAACCAAACTGAACTGAAGGCAAATAATTTTCTAAACAAGGCTTTTTTTTTTTTTAATTATTATACTTTAAGTTCTAGGGTACATGTGCACAACGTGCAGGTTTGCTAAATATGTATACTTGTGCCATGTTGGTGTGCTGCACCCATCAACTCGTCAGCACCCATCAACTCGTCATTTACATCAGGTATAACTCCCAATGCAATCCCTCCCCTCTCCCCGCTGTCCTCTCCCCATAATAGGCCCCGGTGTGTGATGTTCCCCTTCCCGAGTCCAAGTGATCTCATTGTTCAGTTCCCACCTATGAGTGAGAACATGCGGTGTTTGTAAACATGGCTTTTTAAAAAGAAACAATAAATTAACATGGTTTTAGAAGTAAAAATAATAAAGCTCTCTTTAAAAAACGTTTTACAGTAAAATACTTCCTCCCACCCTATTCCCAATCAGAAATGACTGCCATTAAAATCTGCTGTGTTGATTTGTAGAAATATGCATATCTCTTCACCCTGACTTTTAACAAAAAGCAAACGGGGGGTGTATGCTATACACACCATCACATGCCTTGCCTTTTTCACATGGGGGACAATGGTGATCCAAGTCAGCATCTACAGATAGCCTCATTTTTTAATTCCTGCATAGTATTCTATTAAATGTACATAGTCTGTTTTATTTCACCAATTCTCACCTGATGGACTACTGGGTGACAGTCAGACAATACTACTAATACAATGCATATATTTGAGTCTAAGTCTTCATGCAAGGTGGGATATATTTATAAAATAAAATTCCTTCTCAAGTTCCCAGGTCAAAGGGTGTATGTACTTCTAATTTCAATAGGTATTGCAACATTATCCCAAAATAGACTACATGATTTACAATTTCCTCTAATAAAGTATGAGCATGCCTGTTTCCTCACAGGCCCTATAGCGTATAAGCAAATTTTCTGATTTCTGCCAACTTGGTAATTAAATGTTTTTGATTGCTGTAATTAGCCTTCTTTCCTAAAATTAAGAGTAATGGTGAACATTTTTTTTTCATATGATTAGAAGTCTTGTTCTGTGAGCTAACATATCTTTTGTGGTGAAACCAGAGGAGAGAACAGTTTTTTCCAATATACCTGAAAAAAAAAAAAAAATCAACATCCTCAGACTTTGGACTTACAACCTCCAAATGCAAGCAGTATGCCACGCCATTCAAGGTAGCTTCAAACATTTAAGACAAGCATTAAAAGAACAAAGATTAAGTCACACGTTTAAAAAAATTATGTGTGTCTACTATGTAACAATTATACATTTCCTAACCTGCCTCTTCCTCTTTTGAAGAACTTTTGCATCTCCCAAGAAAATATATCCTATAAAAGAACTCAGAAAACTAATACTATACCACTCTAAGTTACAAAGAGACATGTATAATATTTGTATGATTTCTTTTACAAAAGCAGACATATATGTAGACCACTCATATACCACATCAAACCAGTGCTGCCAACTTACCCATTAATAGATTTGAAAAGTATTTCATAGTCTTTCTCTGTAAGATCCAGCCTGAAAACAATAAAAACAGTTATTGTTATATTTGTGAAACTTACAAGTAAACCTCTAAATGAAGTCACCACATTACTTTTAAAAAGCCAAATAAAAACTAATTTTTAATTACTAGACAATATTATCTACTTTCCTAGAGGCATTTTTGCAAACCACTTGAAAGCCACATAATTCTATCCTTGTTTTGCTAATAAGACAAGTAAATATGCTTTTCTGTGATCTAACGTAATTTAATATTGTGAAGTATGTTTTAGTATGCAAAACATTAAAGACTGTGAGATTTAGGCACCAGTAATTTCTCTACTAACCAAAAACTACAAAAAGAAATGTAAGAATAGTCAGTAGTTTTATGTAAAGACTCCTTTAAGTAAGTTTATTTATCATGCCTATTTAACTACAGGCAGCTCTGGCAGATGAAAAAATATATAAATAAATGCCAAGTCTCTGCTTCACCCTACCTCAACAAACTAGCTGCAAGAGTCTAGGGACTACTCTGCATTTCAAAGTCAGGATGGTTCAGATCTAGTCTGAATTGAGAGACTACAGAGAGATGACTGTAGAACAGCCTAACTGCCCAGGTAATTACTCTGAAAGACCCTTGATCAAACACCCCTTAAGGGCCTCCTAACAATTGCCATATTATCGGTGACTTTATTCCCTTTCTCCAGAAAAAAAAAGATGGGATTAATCTGTGACATACGGCGACAACATTTACTAAGTCACAGTAAGATATCTGCTCTCCCAAAAGTTCAATAAAATGCAACAGTAAGGGAAGAGAGCACCAAGTCAGTGAAATCCTTGCAAGAACTCTCCCACATTTAGCAGCCTTCGGTTTCTGCGAGAGAGTAAATGGTACCTGTCCTCTCAACCTGCCCTAAAGGAAGCAGACTTATGACTAGACGTCAACTAGTCCATTTCTGCCCTCAAAGAAGTTTTAGGGGGAGGTAAGATCCCTCACACCGATTATTAACTAGACACCTGTGATATCCAGAACACAGGCTGTGTTTTGCCAGCAAACAACTTCGGGATCTACTCTCAAGTCCAAACAAGCTTTGCAAGTCCAGGTCTGTCTTTCACAAGTTCATAGTAATCTCTTCCTGGCAGAGAGCCACAAAGCAATGAGTGACACCAGAATGGTGCTTACCATGGTCTTAAGTGGAGAAAATACTGACAGGTAGCCCTGCCTTGGGAAATGACAGGGAGGTGAAATATGAATCTACATGTACCCAGTATTCTGCCAATCTAATCTCCCCAGATTGTGGCAATAAAAAGGAACCAACCAGTCAGGACCCAGAATTCTCCCCATGGATATTTAAACCAGAATGGGCAACCACTACCATCAGGGACCAAAATGGATTTAGATCACACAGCTGCACTCCAAGAACTCCTGCCAGTTAGCAGTGCAAGCTAGTTTCAGTCATTTCATTAAGTCTAAATAAATGGTTCCCACACTGTCCATGACTATAGTTTTGGTCCCCACTTATCACTATTAGGAGGCTTGTCACAGGGGAAGGAGTGTGCCATGTCACAACTCTGGTGCCTAGGGGCCCTGGCAGAGAATACAGCTGTAAGTTGCATGTTATCAGACATTTCTTGAAACAAAAGACCCTTTCAACAAGGTATGAGAACAGTTTATTCTCTCCTTAAGTGTAAGGAAATGGCTTAAGCCTGGTGATGATGGCAAATGACACAGTTGTAGCAGCATGAAAAGGATGGCAAAGCACTGTTGCCAATGGGGAGTCTCTGCCCCATTCCCCAATCCAAATAACTGTCTTCAAAAGAACCAAAAATTCAGACTCTTATAAAGTCTGATTTGTGGTCTTTGGGGTTTTTTTGAGAAAGGTCTGGCTCTGTCACCCAGGCTGGAGTGCAGTAGCACCATCTCAGCTCACTGCAACCTCCACCTCCTGGGTTCAAGTGATTTTCCCACCTCAGCCTCCTGAGTAGCTGGGCCCATAGGTGCACACCACCACTCCCGGCTTTTTAAAAATTTTTTTATAAATAGGGGTTTTTCGATGTTGCCCAAGCTGGTCTCAAACTCATGAGCTTAAGTGATCTTCCCACCTCGGCCTCCCAAATTGCTGGGATAATAGACATGAGCCACCGTGCCCAGCCTGATTTGTGTTTTAAAACGCAGTGTGAACAAAATATATTTTTAAACCAAAAGCAGCAGCCCATGGGCTGTTGTATGCTACCTCTGAGGAAGCAGGACATTCTGTTTTCCACTAGTCCCGCACTGGGAATTTATGACAACCTGAGAGCACCAAGCACCTGAGAGAGAAGGTAGCAGGAAGAAGGCAGAAGGAAACCAAAGACAAATGTCTTGCCCCATTTCAGAATGCTTCCCAGGTCTCCCATATCTTCCTTTTCACTTCTAAACCACAGAAGTTGACTCCTAGCATCCAAAATTCAGAAATGAACCTAATATTATCATGATCATTTCAGTCTTGTTCTGCATCAGATAATCATTTGCAGGCTAGTCTGTGAACTTAGCCCTTATGTATTACACTGTTTCTACAGGATCTCATGATTCCAACAATGTATCTTAAACGAACTCTGAGAACTCAAGCTGGAAATTAACCTACATGCTGACAGTCATGTTCTCAGCATCTCTCACAAATACCAATATTCTGCGAAGTCATTCAGTTTCAAAACTCCCATGATTTCAAAACTTCCATCATCCTTATCTATTTTTTCCTCCCTGTGCCCTTTTATTAGTCATCATATATTGGTGATTTTTTTTTAAACACTTTCCTATCATTCCCACACCACCAGTCTAAGCCAAGCCCTCAACACTTCACACCTAGCCTACCGCAACTACCTCTAAACTGGTCTACCTGCCTTAAGGCATTTTGTTTTATTTTTTTAAAGACTATTTTTTACAGTAATTTCAGGTTCACAGCAAAATGAAGGGAAGGTTAAGGATTCCTATACAACCCTTGCCCCAAAACATGCATAGCTTCCTCCATTAACATCTTGGGTGGTACACTGTAACAGTTGATAAAAACACACTGACACATCATAATTGCCCAAATCCTAGTTTACATTCGGGTTCATTCTTGGAATTGTACTGTCTGCAATTATTTGGATGAGCGTGAGAAGGGCTGGTATTAATTCTGCTTTAGATGTTTGGTAGAATTCACCAGTGAAGCCAGCTGGTCTTGGGCTTTTCTGCGTTGAGAGGCTACTGATTACCACTTCAATCTCTTCACCAGTGACAGATTTGTTTCTAGAGCCTCTTCCCCAGCTCTAAAACTCTGAGGTTATATGGGTTTCAAAATGTCATTTGTAAAATTAGATATGCTACTAAAATATGAAAGACTAATATCAAAAGCAAATGGTAATCTTGGTGTAGAAACAGTTAATTTAAATGTAAAAGATCATATGAGAAAACAATTCTTATAAATCTAAACCTAAAGCCATTTTGTGGTACAATTCTCTAAATTGTAATATTGGCTTTATTAGTAGTATTTGAACAGTACTTTTGTTATAATTTTTGATGCGAAATTATTTGCAGAAACAGGCTGTATAGAATAAATAGTGTTTTGTGTGTGAAATCACTCAAAATGGATTAGATGAGGGTGCTGAAAGATTATAAAATACATTAATTTTAGCTGACAAAATATTATAAATACATATAAGAATCTGGTTGTTATCTCTTTCCAAATGAAAAATATGGGAAGAATTCAGTTCTAAATGAAAATATGAGATGAATCATTTTATTCTTATAGGAACATTTTATCACAAAAATAATGTAGTGCCTTTAAAACTGCAATACCTATAATCTACACTGAAGCAATTCTAATGCATTAGTAATTTACAAACTTTTAAAGTAGAGTGTGAAGGTATTTTAAAAGTCATTTTCTAAAAACCTCCTTCATTCCCTAAGTGCTCTCCTATCCTAATATTATAGAATAAAGCTGGTTAAACTGTAGATTTTTTTTTTTTAAGTTTTTTTTCAATGGCGTTTGGGGTAAAACTGGCTTTTGGTTACACGGACGAATTGTATAGTGGTAAAGTCTGAGATTTCAATGCACGAGTCACCTGAGTAATGCACAGTGTACCCAATATGTAATTTTTTATCTCTCACCCCCACAACCACCCTCTCCCACTCTGAGTTTGCATAAATTTTAGATTCTTTTACTCCATTACCTTCATAGTGTCTGTGAGGACCACCTTTTCTGGGGTAAAGGAAACTATCATTTCATTCTTGATGCTAATGCATATGACATACAGTACCTCTAATGACATTACAGGTAACACACAGCTTCCCACATTGAACAATTCAATGAGAGACTCTAAGCAACATGTTTGTGGCAAAAATCAGGTGCAATGTTACTGCATTTAAACAATGTAATCATAAAGAGAAAGCACTAATTTTAGAGATATTAGGCAGTAATTATTTTTTTGAGACGGAGTCTTGCTGTGTTGCTCAAACTTAAGTGCAGTGGTACAATCTCAACTCATTGCAACCTCCACCTCTCTGGTTCAAGCGATTCTCCTTCCTCAGCCTCTCCAGTAGCTGGGATTACAGGTGTGCACCACTGCACCCAGCTAATTGTTGTATTTTTAGTAGAGACAGGGTTTCACCAGGTTGGCTAGACTGGTCTCGAACTCCTGACCTCAGGTAGTCCACCCGCCTCGGCCTCCCGAATTGCTGGGATTACAGGCATGAGGCACCACACCCGGCCATATGCAGCAATTTCTTTACAGAGTAAAATTTAAAAAAACACTGAATCATACCTTACTGGTACAACTCTTGCACCTGCAGACTCCAAATACTTTACATAGGATGCAGCAATATAGTATCTTCCATAGTTTTTCATGACTTTATTACGGCATTTTTGCATTAATATTCCTAATAACAAAAAAAAAAAGTTTAGTTTCAAGCAAATTTCTTCTTGCTCAGAAACTGAAATCTATCACAGCAAAAATATCATATTTTATTATTTCAATTCACAGAATTAAATAGGAAGTTTCTCCTCCAAGTCCACCCACAGGCTGTGGGAAAGAAGCAGGGGAGGCTAATCTTAGTTTCAAGTAGATCTATCTCTCACCACATCAGGGAAGCCAAGTAAGCCCCCAAAGAAGACTTACAGTAGCATATGCAGCCTTCACACAACTGTAGACCTAGAATCCATCTAAAGAATACAGATCCTTAAATCTACAAGGCTGTCGCTCCTTTCCCACACATACTCACAGACACACTGATTCCCTGACAATGAAGCAAAGGAGTGAAAATATCTTCCATCCACACCTCTCCAACATTACTTTAGCCCAAGCTATCAATATCTCTTCTCTCCCCACCGCCCTATAATAGACTCTTAGAAGGTCTTGTTACATCTTTTCTTAAGAAATCCCTCAAGCTCCAAGCAGCTCCCCATGTAGAAGCAAATCGGATCACATCACCATTCCTGTTCCTACAGTCATTCAATATATACTGTAGAATTATACCTCATGCCAGGCAACAAACTAGGTGCTGGGGACGCATGAATATGAGAGAACCAAACAAAAACCCCTACCCTGTGTGTATTAATTCGAATATGTATCAGGGAGGGAGAGAGGCCAAACAATAAACAAGATAAAAAGGCATAATATATAGAGTGGCTGGTTGTAGGCACTAAGGAGAGAAAGAAGGTGGGGAAGGAGATCCCATCTATGGAGGAAAGGACAGTGTCTTCAATATGGTGGCCAGGCAAGTCCTCCTTGAGAAGGTAAAACATGACATTTGAGCCAGGACTCCAGAGAGGTGACAGAGTAAACCATATTCACATATCTGGGAAAAGAGGAATCCAGGAAAAAAGAAAGGCAAGAGAAAAGGCCAGCAGTCAGGAAGGTGCCTGTCACGTTGCAAGGAATCCATATTACTAGAGCCAGGTGAATGAAGGCAGAAAGCTATAGGAAAGGAGATCAGGGAGAGACAGATCAGCAAGCAGGTGTCACCACCTTGTTTGACTACCTCAGTGGGTCCCTAAACTTTAATAAACTCTGTAAGACCCTGTGTGCTCTGCCCCACCCATCTCTCTGGCCTCCTTTTACCAGTGAAACCCAGCCCCAGCACAGTACAGCAACCAGCACACATCAAAACACGTCTGTCGGGTGAGTACCTGTGCCTACTACTATTCAGCACTTCAGCATCTGGAACACTTTCAGTGTCTCTGTAGGCCACCTGATAGGAAGAGCTGTTGTCTGTATTACTCACTTTTGTATTTCCAGCTTCTTACAATTGGCATTCATCAGGTATTCAGGTAACATATCAAACGACCAAATTTGTTCAGTAAGACTTTTTCTCCTTACTGGTAGGTAAAATCATCTTTACTAAGGAATACAAAGTTTGGCTAGGGAACAAAGAACTGGGAATGTCATAGGAAATGGAGTGGTACAGGGTACATGGAGTGAGGTACCACAAAGGTGACATGGGGCATCATGGGAGCACAAGGGTTACCCGAAAGAGAAGTACATCAAAGTGAGTTCCACCAGTATCTCCCCTTCCCCTGGGCCCAGCATACTCACTTTTCCCATCCCTGGGAAAAGAGCTCAAGCTGTTCTCCCTGTCCCTCAAAATGTGACCAAAATTTCACCAATAATTTAAGGCCATCTGTTAACTTTTGCAGCTTCCTTGTCATCTTTTAATCCTTTGCACTTCCTAGAGCAAGACTGTGTACATAGTCGGTACTCAGTTAACGATTCTGTGCTGATCTCAGTGACCAAAAGCAAAGCCCGTTTTTTAAATATTTGACACAGGGCTACCCCTGATTCTAGGAAAGGGAAAACAATCCCCTCTGCTTTTTTTCTCTTCTCTGCACACACAATATGCAACCTGTTACATTAATTACAGCTTGAGTTAGTTCGTGGAGAATCAAATCACCATGTTAAACAGCTATGAAATAAGTTCTAAATATTAGTAAGCAACCCATTTGAAAATTGGGCACTACCTATATGAAAAAACATTCATCTAACTTCTGTTTACAGAATACAGGGATAATCTTCACAGAAAAAAATAGTATGAAAGGCATAATCCTACAGCCAAAATAAAACTAATCTTAATGTCCACACACAAATTTCTCTGGGCAAATTTTAACCCCAGGATGATTTCTCCTAGGTAGTCCTCCTTGGGCCTGTCTCAAATGTGTGTTTCGGTAACACAGACTGATTTTACTATCTCTTTAAAACACAAATATGTTGGAAACGAAAAATTGTGTACTGCATTTTAACGTCAAATAGAACCTACATTAGGATATTAGCCACTGTTGTCCTCTGCTACTGAACACGACAAAATCCAAATTATACCTTAATTTCTTGATTTTATATTACAATGCACTGGTATTTTAAATACGCCCTCAACCCGAGACATTTTGACGAATGTAATGCACACACGTGTAGATGTAAATGAGTACAAAATTCCCAACTATGTGCGAAAAAGAAATGTTTTATTTTAGTATAAAGTCCTAGCTATGTAGGAAAAAAGAAAATCCGCAGGATTCTTCACGGTGCACCCTCCTCCCTCCCATCTTTAAGAGCCATATGGGTCTAAAGGCATGAACGAGGCACCTCAACCAGGTACATTTCAGTATGACCCAAATGGTACCCAGCCCGGGGTCCTCCTTGCACCAAAAGCCAAGCACATATGGGGGTTTTCCCCGGTAGGACGCGCCGGCTGGAGCGCGGCGGCGGGAGGCGCCCAGCGCCGACACCCAGCCCCTCCCCATATGCTGCGGCCCCGCACAGCCTCCTTACCGATGATGGGCTTCTTGGCGGTGTCACCGTGGGGTCTGGACAGCCGGAGGCTCGCCGCCCCGCAGAGTAGCAGGCCCAGCACGCACAGCAGGCGGCCCGGGCTCGCCAT
>NW_012123154.1:5724718-5763290 GCF_000951035.1 Colobus angolensis palliatus | reverse complement strand
CGCGCTAGGCGGCCGTGGGGCGGAGGTGGGCGGCTCTGGGACTGCAGCCGGCGCTGCGCGCCCGCCCCATTGCTCTCTGTCCCCGGTCCGCGACCCCCACGGGTCGCCTACGCGGAGACTCTGGAAACGCCTGGGGCGGGTACCGGGTGGTGTCCGCGTCCTTCCCTTTCAACTGTTATGTCGATGTGGCCTTCAATCAGCCCTACAAAGCTGGGCCGGCCAACCCGGGCCCTCGAGAGGGGAGGTTGGGTGTCCCTGGCAGTGTGTGGTAACCAGGCAGCGGAGAGGCTGGCGGGAGATTCTAGAAGGCCCCCGAGAACTGCGCGCCAACCGCACCGCCTACTTGAAGGTTGGGGCCCTATCTCTGGGAATGGTGACAACGTTCGCTGTATGGACAGCCCGTGTCTTCAAATGTGAATGTCCACATCTTGCTGTTTTGGGAGTCCCGGCATCTGTAGGAAGTGAAGAAGAGTGGACGGCGATGTGAACACACACACAGGCGCATCACTAGGCTCAGAACTGGCCCAACTCCCAGCTTCTACTGCGAAGCGGGCATGCCCAGGCCACGCCTGCAAACTTCGTCAGTTCCTCTGATCAACCGCGGTCAGCGCCATCCACAGACGACCACTAAGTAGCTTATCCACCGGGGCAGAAAAGATGACTGATTCCTATTCATTGAAACTGTTGTGATTGTTCCTAAATATATGGATATATAGCTTGTACTAGGTGAAATTTCCCATCTATAAGGGCCAACTTAAATTCAGAATAAAACAAGAATGTTTGAAAACCTACTACATCAATGCTCGGTATTAAAGGTGAAAACATAAATTGGACAATGTCTTTTTCACAAGAGGTTTAAATTTAGTAAGGAAAAAGGGCAGAAAACATGACTCATAGAGACAACAAGAACAGTTTTAGCATATTGCAAGAAGAGTAAATGCAGTGAATGGTCTGGTTTAACAAGGAAATAATGCTACTGTAGAAGGGTGTGGTGAGAGGTAAGCAATAAAGGATGTGATGAAAGACATGAAAGGGTCGAGCTGGTTTTGAGTATGATTAAATAGACAAGTAGGCTTGTAAATATGAACTTGTGGTACCAAAATAATTGACTAGCCACATAGGAAAAATTTTTTTACCTGGCATTACACACAAAAATAAACTCCAGGTGAAGTGAATATGTAAATATGAAAGGCAAAATATTATACTTTGATAAAAAAATATAGAAATGTGTGTTCATAACTTTGGCGGTCGGAAGAGTTTCTTAAAACATTGAAAATAAAAATGTTAATTAAAAATTGACTACATAACTAAGAAAATTAAAGTTAAAGCACAAACTTGGAAAACGTAGTTATAAAATATAAAGTATTTCTAAAATATGCAAAGAGATAATAAGAACAATGATACACTAGAGAAATGGAAAAAATGTGAACAGCAAGCCAAACTTTCTGTAGTCATCCGAAAAATGCAAGTTCAGACAAGATAATATGTCACATCCATTAGACTGTGCAGAAAAACAGCCTGTTTCCTGGCAAGAGTGACACCATCTTGAAGCAAAACTATCTTAGAAACTGATGTTTGACCCACTGCATACCAAAGTGTTCTGCAGCAAAGGTCTTTAAACAATACTCATAACATACATACATAATCCCTCATAAAGATGCTTATCTAACGTCCCCAGTGATCACAATAGTCTGAGAGCTAACTAGTGGCACTTCTCTTTACCCTCATATCTTGCTAAATAAAGCATACTTTCAGGAGAGCAAGTGCAAGGGTTGCTTCTGTTTGTCTCTGTTAAGTGTTTCTTTCTGAGAAACTGGATTGGTCAGCCTCTTTAGTCTCCCTGCTTCCTCGGTCTTTGGAAGCAGGTTTCTGTAAATTGACAAAAATGTAAGCCTTTGATAATAAGTGAAGGATGTAGTAAAATGAGAGTTCTGTGCATTTCTGGTGGAATTGTAATTATTGTAACTATTTTTGAGAAAAATTAAGCAATATCTGGTAAAGGTGAAGATCTACATATTCTGTAACCCAGTACTTCTTAGATATAAGTATGTACCTAGATTAATGCATGTGCCTGTGAACAAAAAAAGTGTGTAAGTATGCTTTTTGGAGCATCTTTTTGTAATAGCAAAATATTAAATGTAAATGACCAATGTCATGAAGCTTTTCCCTTATGTTTTCTTCTAGTCATTTTACAGTTTCGGGTCTCATATTTAAGTGCTTAATTCACTTTAGTTGATTTTTGCACATGGTGAGAGATAAGGATCTAATTTCCAGTTTTTCCCAACACTGATTATTGAAGAAGATGCCCTTTCCCCATTGTGTGTTCTTGGCACCTTTGTCAAAAATCAATTGACAACATATGTGTTGGGCCTTCTATCCTGGCGCATTGGTCAATGCCCGTATTTTTATGCCAGTACAATGATATTTTGATTAAATTACTATAATTATAATATGTCTTGAAGTCACAGAGTATGATGCCTTCAACTTTGATTTTTTTTTTCTCAAGATTGTTTTAGGTATGTGTGGTCTTTTGTGGTTTCATACAAATGTAAGGATTTTTTTACATTTATGTGAAAAAAGTGACATTGGAATTTTTGTAGGGATTACAATGAATCTGTAGATTGCTGTAGGTAGTATAGACACATTCACAATATTAATTATTCCAATCCATGAACATGAGGTATCTTTCCATTTACTTGTATTTTCTTCAATTTCTTTCATGTGTTTTATCGTTTTCAGTGTGCAGGACTTTTGCTTACTCATTAAATGTACACCTAAGTATTTAATGTTTTGTTACTATTTTAAAGGGGATTGTTTTGTTAATTTCATTATAATTTGTTATTAGTATATAAAAATGCTACTGACTTTTATATGTTGATTTTGTATTCTGCAACTTTACTGTTCATTTATCAGTTCTAACAGTTTTTTGGTCGATTTATATATAAGATCATGTCATCAGAAAATAGAGATATTTTCACTTCTTCATTTCCTATTAGGTTTCAATTTTTCCTCTTGCCTAATTGCTCTAGCTGGGACTTCCAGTACTATATTGAAAAGAAGTGGTGAGAATAGGCATGCTTGTCTTGTCACTAGAGGAAAAGCTTTCAGTGTTTTACTATTGAGAATGATGTTAGCTAAGGGTTTGTCATATGTAACCTTTATTGTGCTGAGGTACATTCCCTCTATACCTATACCCAATTTGTTAAGAATTTTATCATAAAAGGATGTTGAGTTTTTTCAAATGTTGTTTCTGCATGTATTGAAATCATTATATGATTTTCATCCTTTAATAATGTGGTGTACACATATTGATTTGTGTGTGTATATATGTCTATTATAGTAGACATAGGCAATGTGTATTGTAATGTCTCCTCTTTCACTTCTGATCTTATTTATTTGAGTAGTCTCTTGTTTTCCTAGTCTAGCCATGGGTTTGTCAACTTTATCTTTTCAAAACACCAACTTAGTTTTGTTGACATTTTCTATTGTTTTTCTAGTCTCTATTTCATTTATTTCTGTGCTGAGTTTTGTTATTTCCTCTCATCTGCTATCACTGGGCTTAGTTTATACTTATGTTTCTAGTTTCTTGAGTGGTAACATTAGATTATTTGTAACCTTACTTTATTTGATATAGATGTTCATTGCTATGAATTTCCCTCTTAGGATTGCTTTTGCTGTCTCCCATAAGTTTTGATATATTGTCTTAACATTTTCGTTTGTCTCATGGTAATTTTTTATCTTCTATTTGCTTTCTTCTTTAACCTATTGGTTGTTTAGGAGCATGTTGTTTCATTTCCACACATTTGTGTATTTTCCAAGATATTTGTAATCCTGGAGGTTATTGATTTCTGATTTCATGCCATTGTGATCTCAAAAGATACTTAATATGATTTCAATTCTCTTAAATTTGTTAAGATTTGTTTTGTGCATTAACATATGGGCTATCCTGGAGAATGTTCTATGTGCACTTAAGAAGGAGGTCTATTTTGTTGCTATTGGATACAGTGTTGTGTGTATTTCTATTTGGTCTATTTAAAGTGTAATTCAAGTCCATGGTTTCTTTATGGATTTTTGTCTCTAGATGATTTGTCCATTATTGCAAGTGGAATATGGAGAGCCCCTACTGTAATATTATTAAATTCTATTTTTTCCTTTAGATCATTTAGTAATTGCTTTGTATATTTAGGTGCTCTGATTTTAGGTAGGTGTATATTTACAATTGTTATGTCTTTGTGGTGATTTAACTTCTTTGTTATGTAATGGCCTTCTTTTTCTCTTTTTGCAGTATTTAACTTAAATCTATTTTGTCTGATATAAGTATAGCTACCCCAGCTCTCTTTTCGTTTCTATTTGCATGGAATATCTTTTCCATCCCTTTACTTTCAGTCTGTGTGTGTCCTTATTACTAAAATGAGTCTCTTGTATGCAGCTTATGATTAGATCTTGCATTTTTAAATCTATTCAGCTGCTCCATGTATTTTATTGGACAGTATAATCCATTTACATTGAAAGTCATTATGGACAGGTAAGTGCTTACCACTGCCATTTTGTAATTTCTCTTCTGATTGTATTATAGGTCTTTTGCTTCCTTCTTTCTCTCTCACTATCTTCCTTTGTGGTTTGGTGGCTTTGTATGGTTGTATACTTTTTATCCTTTCTTTTTATATTGTGTGTAACTACTATAAATTTTTGCTTTGTGATTACCATGAGGCTTACATAATATAGCTTATCCTTAAAACAGTTTACTTTAATCTGATAAAACTTGTCTTTAATTGCATATAAAAACTCTATATTTTCACTCCCTCCCACCCACATTTCATTATTTTGATATCAAAATTTACATATTTGGTAATTTGTATCGTTAATAATTTGCATAGCTATAGTTGGTTTTAATAGTTTTGTCTGGACACCACTGAGTAGCTGTTCCTGACATGCATGTGCAAGCATTGACTCCACTGCCACCACCCTAACGAAGTGCTTTGGTTGGCACTCCTCATCAGAATATTGTTACCAGCAGACTGGGAGCACCTTAACCACTAAGGTGCAGTAGGTGCTTAACCTCGAGGTGCCAGAGAACAAAGCTATGGGCCTGGTACTAGACCTCCAGGATTACAGCAAGCAGCTCAAGAGTACTTAGCTGAGCTTTGGTCCCCTGAAATCTTCCAGAAAGAAAACCAGTCAACTAAACCCAACTTATACCACAGTCCAACCCTTGTGGTATCAAAGAATATAAAAGGAAAAAACCCCATCCAAAGGACAGCAACTTTAAAGATTAAAGGAACATCAGGCCGCTGTGTTCCTGACCTGAGAAACAACCAGTGCAAGAACTCTGGCAACTCAAAAAGTCAGAGGGTCTTCTTACATCCAAATGATAGTACTAACTCCTCAGCAATGTTTCTTAACCAGGCTGAAATGGCTAAAATGAGAGACATAGAATTCGGAATCTGGATAGGGATGAAGATCATTGAGATTCAGGAGAAAGTTGTAATAAAATCATACAAGAGATGAAAGACAAAATAACCATTTTAAGAAAGAAACAAACCAATCTGATGGAGCTGAAAAACTCACTAAAATAATATAATAATAAAATTGCAAGTATTAACAGCAGAATAGATCAAGGTGAGGAAAGACTCTCATAGTTCAAAGACTGTTTCATTGAATTAACTCAGTCAGACAAAAATAAAGAAAAAAAAACCACTGAGAAATATGGGATTATATAAAGAGAACTAAACTACAACTTAATTGTCATCCCTGAAAGAGAGAGGGAAAGATCAAGCAACTTGGAAAACATATTTGAGAATACTGACCACAAAAATGTCTCCAATCTCACTAGAAAGAACATTCAAATATGAGAAATGCAGAGAACCCCTGAAAGAGACTGTATAAGATGACCATCTCCAAAACACATAGTTGTCAGATTCTCCGAGGTCAATGTGAAGGAAAAAATGTTGAAGGCAGCTGGAGAGAAGTAGCAGGTCACCTAAAAAGGAAATATCATCAGGCTAACAGCAGAGCTTTCAGCAGAAACCCTACAACCAGAAGAGATGGGGGCCTATATTCAGCATTCTTCAAGAAAAGAAATTCTAACTAATAATTTCGTATCCAGCCAAACTAAACTCAATAAGTGAAGGAAAAATAAGATCTTAAAAGACAAGCCAATGCTAAGGGAATTTGTTACTACTAGAGCTAGTTTATGAAAGATCCTTAAGGGAGTACTAAACATAGAAACAAAAGATCATTTCCAGCCACCACAAAAACACACTTTAAATACATTATAAAGCAATTGCACATTCAAGTATACATAACAACCAGCTAACAACACAATGACAGGATCAAATCTGCACATATCAATATTAACCTTGAATGTAAATGGGCCAAATGCCCCACTTAAAAGGCACAGAGTGGCAACTTGGATAAAGAAGCAAGACCCCATCGTATGCTGTCTTCAAGAGACCTATTTCACATGCAATGACAGTCATAGTTTCAAAGTAAATGAATGGAGAAAAATCTACCAAGCAAATGGAAAACAAACAAATGAAAATCTACCAAGCAAAAGGAAAAAAAAATAGGGTTTCATATTCTAATTTCAGATAAAGCAGACTTTAAGCTGAAAACAATAAAAAAAAGATGAAGAAGGGCATTACATAATAATAAAGATATGTTTGAGCCTAGTTATAATGGTTTAAAATTCACGGTCCAAAACCATAATTACATTTGCACCAACCTTATAGTTGTAATGTTAGGTTGTTAACTTGAGATCTTTCTCTCTGATGTGGGTGTTTAGTGCTATAAATTTCACTGTTAAAACTGCCTTATCTTTGCCCCAGAGATTCCAGTAGGTTGTATCTTTGTTCTCATTTTCTTTATTTCTGCCTTAATATCATTATTTACCCAAAAGCCATTCAGGAGCAGGTTATTCAATTTCTGTGCAATTGTATATTTGAGTAGATTTCGTAGTCTTGATATTTATTTATTTATTTATTTATTTATTTGAGAAGGAGTCTCACTCTGTCACCCAGGCTGGAGTGCAGTGGCAAGATCTCAGCTACCTGCAACTCCGCCTCCTGGGTTCAAGCAATCCTCATGAGCAGCTGGCACTACAGGCATGTGCCACCATGCCCAGCTAATTTTTGTGTTTTTTGTAGAGACAGGGTTTTGCCATGTTGGCCAGGCTGGTCTTGAACTCCTGACCTCAGGTGATCCACCCACCTTGACCTCTCAAAGTGCTGGGATTACATGTGTGAGCCACCACACCCTGCCGTTAGTCTTGATTTCTAATTTCATTGCACTGTAGTCCAAGAGATTATGATTTTAGTTCTTTTGCATTTGCTGAGGTGTGTTTTATTTCTGATTATCTGATCAACTTTAGAGTATATGTCATGTGGCAATGAGAATGTATATTCTGTTTTTTCTGGGTGAAAAGTTCTGTAGGTGTCTATCAGGTTCATCTGATCCAGTGCTAAGTTCAGACCCTGAATATTTTTGTTAATTTTCTGTCTCAATGATCTGTCTAATATCATCAATGGTGTGTTAAAGTCTCTCATTATTATTGTGTAGGAGTCTAAGTCTTTTTGAAGGTCTCTAAGAACTTCCTTTATGAATCTGGGTGCTCCTGTGTTGGGTGCATATATATTTAGTGTAGTTAGGTCTTCCTGCTGAATTGAACCTTTTATCATTATGTAATGCCCTTCTTTAGTTTTTTTAAGTCTTTGTTGGTTGAAAGTCTGTCTTGTCTGAAATTAAGATTGCAATCCCTGCTCTTTTGTTGTTGTTGTTTTCCATTTACTTGGTGGATTTTTCTACATCTTTTATTTTGACCCTATGTGTGTCATGGCATGTGAGATGGGTCTCTTGAAAACAGCATACCAATGAGTCTTGGTTATTTATCCAGCTTGCCTCTCTGTGCCTTTTAACTGGGGCACTTAACCCATTTACTTTCAAGGTTAGTATTGTTATGTGTGGATTTGATCCTGTCATGATGTTAGCAGGTTATTTCATAGACTTGTTTATGTGGTTGCTTTATAGTATCACTGGTCTGTGTGCCTCAGTGTTTTTTCATTTGTACTGGCTGGTAACAGTCTCTCCTTTCCATATTTAGTGCTTCCTTTGGGAACTCTTGTAAGTCAGGTCTGGTGGTAATGAATTCCCACAGTATTTGCTTGTCTGAAAGGGTCTTATTTCTCCTTCACTTATGAAGTTTAGTTTAGCCAGATATGAAATTCTGGATTGTAATTTCTTTATTTAATAGTTTTGATTATTGGCCCCCAATCTCTTCTGGTTTGTAGGGTTTCTGCTGAGAGGTCGGCTGTTAATATGATGGGCTTCCCTTTGTAGAAAACCTGGCCTTTCTCTCTAGCTGCCTTTACCGTTTTTTCTTTCATTTTGACCTTGGAGACTGATAATTATGAGTCTTGGGGATAATGCTTGAAGAAGTGGTAGTTAGTTGGTGAGAGGTCATGTGAATATGGTGGATGACGCAAAACTTCATAGCCCAATTTGTTCGACTTTTGAAGCCTTGGTTGTGTGATGTGTGATCAGGCATTGCCATGGAGATTTGGGCCCTTTATGTTGACCAATGCCAGTTGCAGGCACTGCAGTTTTTAGTGCATCTCATCGATTTGCTGAGCATACTTCTCAGATGTAATGGTTTCCCTGGGATTCAGAAAGCTGAATAGTAGTGGATCAGACTAGCAGCAGACCACCAAACAGTGACCATGATCTTTTTTTGGTGCAAGTTCAGCTTTGGGAAGTGCTTTGGAGCTTCTTCTTGGTCCAACCACTAAGCTGGTTGTTTCTGATTGTGGTATAAAATCCACTTTTCATCGCACATCACAATCCGATTGAGAAGTGGTTCATTGTTGTTGCATAGAATAAGAGAAGATGACACTTAAAATGATGACTTTTTTTTTATTTTCAGTCAGCTCATGAGGTGCCCACTTATTGAGTTTTTTCACTGTCTCAATTTGCTTCAAATGCCGAATGACCATAGAATGGTTGATGTTGAGTTCTTTGGCAACTTCTCATGTAGTTGTAAGAGGATCAGCTTCAATAATTGCTCTCAATTGGTCATTGTCAAATTCCAATGGCAGTTCACTATACTCTTCATTTTCAAGGCTCTCGTCTCCTTTGCAAAACTTCTTGAACCACCACTGTCCTGTACATTCACTAGCAGTTCCTAGCCCACATGCCTTGTTGATGTTGCAAGTTGTCTCTGCTGCTTTATGACTCATTTTGAACTTGAATAAGAAAACAGCTAGAATTTGCTTTTTGTCTAACATCATTTCCAGAGTCTAAAATAAACATAAAATAAACAGCAAGTGATAAGTCATTAGCAAAAAAAAGCAAGAAATGTGCACTAAAACAATGTACAACATAACCACATTTATTTAAGAATGTATTCCAACATCAAACAGCAAATTCCAACAATGCAAAAACTGCAATCACATTTTTACCAACTTAATGAAAGAGCTAGAGAACCAAGAGAAACCCAACCTCAAAACTAGAAGACAAGAAACAACCAAAATCAGATGTTAACTGAAGGAGATTGAAATACAAAAACCATTTAAAAAATCAGTGAGGTAGGACACAGTGGCTAGCACCTGTAATTCCAGCACTTTGGGAGGCCATGGTGGGCAGATCACCTGAGGTCAGGAGTTGAAGACCAGCCTGACCAACATGAAGAAACTTCATCTCTACTAAAAATACAAAAATTATCTGGGCATGGTGGCAAATGCCTGTAATCCTAGCTACTCAGAAGGCTGAGACAGGAGAATCTCTTGAACCTGGGAGGTGGAGACTGTGGTGAGCTGAGATAGTGCCATTGCACTCCAGCCTGGGCAACAAGACCAAAACTCCATCTCAAAAACAAAAAAACAAAAAAACAAAAAAAGAATCCAGGAGCTGCTTTTTTTGAAAAAATTAATAAAATAGATGAACTACTAGCTAGACTAATAAAGAAGAGAGAACATCAAAATTAACACAATTAGAAACAACAAGGGAGATATTACCACTGACCCCACAGAAATACACACAATCATCAGAGAATATTATAAACAACTCTGTGGACATAAACTAGAAGATCTAGAAGAAATGGATAAATTCCTGGACACAAACACCCTCCCAAGACTGAACCGGGAAGAAATTGAATCCTTGGACAGCCCAATAATGAAGTGTGAAACTGAATCAGTAATAAATAGCCTACCAACTGGAAAAGAAAAAAGAAAAAAATCCCAGGATCAGATGCATTCACAGACTATTCCTGATTCATGGGGTTAGGTCAAAATACCATCATTAACAGGGGTTTAGAAGAAGTTGATTCCAACCCTCATGGATGATTTTGAGTGGTTTAAGATTTCAGTAGAGATAGTAACTGCACATGTGGTAGAAATAGCAAGATAACTAGAATTAGAAGTTGAGCCTGAAGATGTGACTGAATTGCTGTAACCTCATGATGAAACTTGATTGGATGAGAAGTTGCTGTGAACATTGTTGAAACTTAATGGGTAAAGCAACTACCAGGTTTGACAGGATTGACTCCAATTTTGAAAGAAGTTCTACTGAGGGTAAAAGGCTACAAAAAGCTTCACATGCTATAGAGAAATCTTTTGTGAAAGAGTCAATCGATGCAGCCAACTTCATTGTTACTGTATTTTAAGAAATTGCCTCAGCCACCCCAAACTTCAGCAACTACCACTCTGATCAAGTCAGCAGCCATCAATATTGAGGCAAGACCCTCCACCAGCAAAAAGATACAATTTGTTGAAGTCTCAGATGACCATTAGCATTTTTTAGCAATAAAGTATTTTTAATGTATGTACATTGGGGTTTTTTTAGACACAATGCTATTGCACACATAATAAAATACAGTAGAGTATAAACAAAACTTTCATATGTACTGGGAAACCAAACAAAAATTTATGACTTGCTTTATTGCAATATTTGCTTTGTTGAGGTGGTCTGGAACCAAACCCACAATATCTCTGAGGTATGCCTGTATTATGCTCTGATGGTGATCTGAAACTGAGAAGGGCTCTGGAGACAAGGCATTTAATCAGGGGGATACTTATAAGCAAAAGCAGAAAAATAACTATGAGAGGTGTGTTAAGGAGTAAAACCAAGACTTGAGGCCAGGAAGCAACCAATCTAGTGGATTCCAGGAAATTGATGTGACGAGGTCCTTTTTTGATTGAGTTAGGATTGTGGTGGCAGCAGCATGCATTTCCTCATTAGCAACTGAAGATTCTTGTTTATGATGTAGAGGTCAGAGACATTTTAGATAACAATCATGCAGCAGCTGCTTCCAAAGAAAACATGCCTCACCTCTAGATGCCAAGGTCATATTGAGTGCCAGTCAGTTGTGGAGCTCTGTGTATTGAGTCTTTTGAAATTCTGGGGTGGAAAGAGTGAAGTTCTTTATTTGGTTGTTTGCAGTGATGGTCATCTCCCACATTACATCTTGGAACATGTGAGAGTTTCTCTTCACTCTGAGTATCCCATACTGCAGCTGCTCCAGGCAAAAAAGTGACCTAAATGTGAACAAATGCAGCTTTAAGTTCTGGAGATTTCCTACTATCTCAGCTTCATTTTCAAGGGTCTCTGAGCTCTAACAATGAAAGGAAGAATGCAGTAATATTTTGGTGACGACCTCTACATTTTCAGGAGGCACAGTTACTAATGCACCATCAAGACCAATGATGGACATTAAAAGGGACAGAGAAGAATTTAAATAGTTTAAGAAGGTAGTTGAGCTATATATATGGTAGGGGTTGACAAGATTGGCTAGATAACACCAGCCTATCCAGTGTTCTAGGAGATACCAGCAGTTTCCTCTTCCATAAATGAAATAGTTGTCTTCTATGGCTAACCAAGTGAAGTGGGAACAATTCTCTTCCACTATACTAGGTTGAGGAAAGAGTATGGCTATAAGGGGAATATCTTGATTGGTACTTTTCCATATGTAAATCTTTAGTCTCTGCATGGCAATTCCCCATGGTAAACTTATTTCATATAACATTGTATTTTCTGTGGGAAAATGACTAATAGTTACAAGTACTGTCATCAGAGTTGACACAATAAATCCTATAAAGCCAGAAACTAGAATCTAGAACATTGCTGTCTATAAAATTGTGAGAGAAATAAAAATGACTTTTTATAAAAGTGGTTCAGATTCTATTTGGATACTTGTGTGATTGATGTAAAATATAGGAAGAATTTCCTAACATTGTGCAGAGGAAAACAGCTAAATCAATAGCTATGCAGATTTTTAAAATGATAAGAATAATTTGGGGGAAGATGATATATTAGTAAAGTCTTGCACTTCTATAAAGAAATAACTGAGCCTGGGCAATTTATAAAGAAAAAACGTTTAATTGGCTCATGGTTCTGCAAGCTATACACGAAGTATAGGGGCTTCTGCTTCTGGGGAGGCCTCAGGAAGCTTCCAGTCATGGTGAAAGGTAAAAAAGGAGTGAAGCATCTCACATGGCAGGAGCAGGAGCAAGAGAGAGTGAGGGCACAGATGCTGCACATTTTTTAAAAACCAGATCTCAAAAACGAGAACTCACTCACTATCACAAGAACAGCATCAACAGCGTGGTGCTAAACCATTCACGAGAAGTCCATCCCCATGATCCAATCACCTCCCACCAGGTCCCACCTCCAACACTGGGGACTACAATGCAACATGAGATTGTGAGAACACAGATCCAAACTATATCAGATGGTTGGTCCAAGAGAGAAAAGGATGAATAAAAGCAATGATTTTAAGAAAGATTTTAAGATTGGGTAATCTCTTCAGTACAACCCATCCATAAGTTTTGAGCATCCTTTCTGAAGATAGGCAAATGGGAAATAGAGAAGAAAGAAATGGTAGGGAGGGCAAAAAGGAAAAGAACAGACTGGCCTCAGAAATCTTTTGTACTTATGAGTGCAAAAGGATAATAAGGACAAGAAGAAGGACACAAAGGGAGAATATGGAGGGAATTAAAAATAGGGAGATCTTGTTCTGGTGTCTTGGGTAGAAGTCAGCCACCTGATGGCATCATGCAGTTGTTCTTGGGAAAGCAGTCTTCCTCATGTCATCATCTGCTTCTAGGGGCTCTTGAAAGACCTCCAATTTAATGTTTCCTTTTGGGGTGAATTTCTATTTGAGGGCTTGTATTTTTAAAATTATGAAATGTGAACCTAAGGTTGTACTCTTTGTAGTCTTGCAGCAGTTTTGGTGGTGAAGAAGAGAGCTGCGATTTGGCTGAGGATACCTAAAGTATATCCATCCCTTTCATGTATAAAAAGGGAAAGGTTAATGAGTAATTGGGGCATCTAGCAGTGAGGGAAGAGGATGGAGAGAACTTGAGGCTTTGAAATGCAGACTCAAAAGCCCAATTAAGGGGTTTTAGGACAGTCTACTCAGGGAGGAGCAATAGCAGAAAAGTTAGGGATCCAGTTTTGGCATTAGCCTATGTATTTTAGAAACAGTCAGAGTTGTCTTTTGGCCTTAGGGAAAAGGAAAGTGATGATAATGTTAATTCTTTTAGGAGACAAAGTGTGTCCTTCAAGGGAGATATGTCCTAGGCACTTGAGGGCTGTTAATTTTATGTTGGGTTTAATGATGGTATGTCCGTTGTGGGCAACAGTTTGAAGTAAATGTTGAGTGTTAACAGTCACCATTGAACTGAGAAGGGGTCATCTACCTTCTGAATTCGAGTAATATTAGAGCTCAGACACTTTCAGAGGTGACCGATGGACTGAAGTTCCTCAAATGAGGCTGGCCTGAGTCATGAGTGGATGAGACTGAGCAGAAGGGAAGGATAGCTGGTACAATGCGGGGGCTATGCCTGACCATTCCCATCTCAGATCCCCACATCTTCCCAAGAGCATGATGCTCTGATAAAGACAGGGATACAGTGCACAGCAAAGCTCTGCTGTGGGAAACCCACCAAAAGAGCTCAATGCAGCAGCAGCACATGTTTTCTTGTTGACTGGAGAGAGACCCACACAGGAAAGCAAATTGTAACAGGTTTTTATTTAACAATGGTTAATGATTCTCCTGAACAACCCCTTAGGGATCAGCCTATAATATGTGTGAATATATATGAGATTAAAAGAATTGAAATTCAAAATCAATTAAAAATCAAACCTAATTTGTTAAGATACTTAAAACAGAGACATTGGAGTGAAGTTAGAGATGGAAATAAAGACTAGTGGGTAAGAACTTATGTAAGACAGCTAACACTTAGAATGAGTGGGAAAAAGTAGAGGGAGAAAGTCAAGTCTAAGAGCTTATGAGGAGGCTGTTGAGGTCATCCCAACTTCTCAGTAAATGATATTCTATTTAGCATAGTGCAAGGCTTAATTGCACTATATATGACCTGTGGCTGCCCCTGCTGATGGCTGTCACCCACCCTTGCAACAAGAAATATGCCTATATCATGTCTGCCCGTATTGACCCTGTGATAGACACTAGTTAGATACCGGTTATACAAGGATGGAAAAGACAGTGTTTGCATTTAAGAATACTTTCTAGAAGGGAGAGAGGCAGGTAACTGCCTGTAAGTTCAAACAGGAGAACACACAAGTGGGAGCAAAGAATTCTTACTGGGGATGGTTAGTGAATGTTTCACAGAGGGGACAAGGAGGCAGGACTTATATCTCTATATGAGCAGACAGAACAAGGGCATCAGCCAGAGGAAACAAAGAACAAAGGTTCAGAGTCCAAAATATTCCTCACTTCCCTTCCACCTCATTCCTCCACTCCTTTCTGCCAGTTCCGATGTGTCTTATATGGAAGGGATGATATTATCACAGTGGTGAAAAGGTTGGTGTGCCTGGAGTATAGGTGGAGTTGAGTCCTACAATGTGAGAATGAAAAAACAGGTTGTTCCTGGGTGTGAAGGGCCTTGGGTGCCAATTAGCAGTTTACCCTGCTTACAGTGCTGCTCCCTTGAAGATCAGAAAGGTAAGTCAAGCAGCATGGAAAGCGTGGGTAAAGGGAGGAACAATGAAAAACCTGTAGTCCAAGAGGAAGCTATTGCAGAAGACTGGATGAAAGATGACAAGCCTCAGAGATGGATCAGGGTCAGACATTTCTGGGTAAGACTGATAGAATTTGATGACCACTGATCTCCGTGGCCTGCAGAATCTGGTCTGACAGGAGCATGGTGGTGTTGTGGAATATGTGGACTTTATAGCCAGGCTAGCCAAGTTCAGTCTGATTCTGCCTTACAAAGCTTTGTGAGTGATTCTGAGCAAAGGATGTGCAAATTGGTCTAATGCCATTTAACCTTTCTTTCTTTTTTTTTTTTTTTTTTGCAAAGATGAAATGATGCCATGTATGTAAATCTAATATAGTCCCTGGCACATAAGTAATTCATGCACCCTTAGTGCCCTTCAGCTGGTGTTTAAGGCCTCTTATAATTTGATTCACATGGATCTTTCTAGACAAATGAACCACTCTCCTGTACTCATCCCTTTCCTCCAAAAATAGGCGGCTTTTTTGATGTAGGCATTTCTGCTTATAAATTTCCCTCTTGGTACTATTTTTGCTGTATCTCACAGATTTTGGTATGTTGTGTTTCTATTTTCATTGGTTTCAAGAAATTTTTAAATATCCTTCTTAATTTTTTCATTAACCCATAGGTCATTCAGGAGGATGTTGTTTAATTTGCATGTATTTGTACAGTTTCCAAGGGTTTTTTTGTTACTGATTTCTAGTTTTGTTCCATTATGGGCTGTAAAGAGATTTGGTATGATTTTTTAAAAATTGTTGAGACTTGTTTTGTGGCCTAACATATGGTCTATCCTGGAGAATGTTCTATATGCTGATGAGAAGAATATACATTCTGCAGCTGTTGAATGACATGTTGTGTATATGTCTATTAAGACCATTTGCTCTAAAGTGCAGCTTAAATCCAATGTTTCTTTGTTGATTTTTTGTCTAGATGATCGGTCCGATGCTATGAGTAAAGAATTGAAGTCCCCAGCTATTATTATATTAGGGTCTATCTGTCCCTTTAAATCTCAAATAAATAACCCAATGATGCACCTCAAGGAACTAGAAAAGCAACAACAAATAAAACTTAAAATTAGCAGAAAGAAAGAAATAATAAAATTCAGAGCAGAAATAAATGAAATAGAGAACAAAAAAATACAAAAGATCAATGAAACGAGAAGTTGGTTTTTTGAAAAGATAAATGAAATTGACAAAACATTAGCTAGACTAAGAAAAAAAGAGAAAATTCAAATAAACAAACTCAGAAATGAAAAAGAAGACATTACAACTCATGCCATTAAATTACAGGGCTATTTACTATTTCTCAGACATGCCTTACTCTTTCTGATCTCTAAGTCTTTCCTCACACAATTTATTTTCTTTAAGTATCCTTCTCCTCAGTTTTCATTGCTACCTTAAAGGCTTTGCTTCAAATAATACCTCCTTTTTGCAGCACTATTCACAATAGCAAAGACTTGGAACCAACCCAAATGTCCATCAGTGACAGACTAGATTAAGAAAATGTGGCACATATACACCATGGAATACTATGCAGCCATAAAAAAGGATGAGCTCGTGTCCTTTGTAGGGACATGGATGCAGCTGGAAACCATCATTCTCAGCAAACTATCGCAAGAACAGAAAACCAAACACCGCATGTTCTCACTCATAGGTGGGAATTGAACAATGAGATCACTTGGACACAGGAAGGGGAACATCACACACCAGGGCCTATTGTGGGGAGCGGGGAGGGGGGAGGGATAGCATTAGGAGATATACCTAATGTAAATGACGAGTTAATGGGTGCAGCACACCAACATGGCACATGTATACATATGTAACAAACCTGCACGTTGTGCACATGTACTCTAGAACTTAAAGTATATAAAAAAAAAAAAAAAAAAGAAAGAACACATCCTCAGTACCCCACATGGAAATTATCTTTCCTTCTGTTAAACTCTCAAAACACTCTATTGGAATCACTTTAATGGCCCTTACAATATACTGCACTTTAACTAGCTATTTGGAATATATTTTTCCCACTCCTACGTAGCATATGATTAATTTTCCTAGTCACTGTAGTACTTAATTCAGTCTACTTATCAAAAGTAGATATTTAACAGATTAATATGATTGCTTGAGAGAGAGGGGAACAGTCCGTTGAGTGCTAGGTATGGGTGTGGGAGAAGAATGGTGTATGTCCTTGCTAAGCAGAAAAGTTGTAGGGTTGTACAGCTGCCAATCCTAATTTTATTGCTCTCATTTCTAGTTCCTCCACAGCATCTAGGTATGGCAAAATTCAATATATAAGGCCAGCAAGGAGTGTTTCAGACAATACCATCTGACTAATTGGCTGGAGTTCTTGGTTATATGTCTAACCTGTTTTATGATCTACAGTCTTAATTTAGGTGATTGACAAAGATAAAGATATTTGCAATAGGACTTCAGTGCTATTTCTGTAAGAAAAAATCCAGTTTGACAAACGAAATCATGATCTAGGCTAATAGCATATTGTTTCAAAATCAAATGACTCTATCTTGTACTTCATGCTCAATTTTGCTGAGAACCTAAAATTGTTCTAAAAATTGAAGTCTATTAAAGAAAATAAAATTATCTGATTAAGGGGCAAACTATGGCATTTTTTGCTTAGAACTTTTAACTTCTTGACTATCTATGGCTTAGGGATTAGTTTGTGGTCCCCTTTATGTACAGCAAAAGACATTAGAGAAATATGGTGTTGAACTAAGCAGCTGGAATACCAGCCTGTCACTAAACTTATGAAGAAAAAACTGACACTGAGTAATGGACAAATAGATGTGCTAAGATTTTTTTTTCTGTAAGGAAAAGCAGTTTTTGAAAAAGAATGCCTCATATTTATATTTTAAAATTAAAAAATAGCTTGTACACTGTGGTTTATGTGAAAGATGTTTATTTTCTTTCAAACAATATTAAAACAAATAAATTACTGTGCAGTTAACACAATGAGCACATAATACAGTTAATCTTTTAAAAGGCACTTCTGGTATAATCACTAAAGTAATATGGACAATTAGACAATTATTTGCTTTGACACTTTGTTCGTTTGCCCATTCATTTCAATTTTCTTTTAATATTCTTCAGTGAATTTCTTCATTTATAAACATTACAAAGTTCCATCATAAAATATGCCCAGATTGATTGACTTATCTTAATTCTATTTACTATTGATTCTATCACCAAAAAATCACATTTAAAAGACATTTTAAAATGTTATCCTTTATTTGGGTACTAAACTAATCACTCCTCCACAGAGTCATAAGAAAGTGTTTGAAATAGCCAAAAATAAATGAAGTGGAACTGGTGATATAAATCTTCCAGAAACAAAAGTTGGGTAAGCCAGAGGTTTTTTGTTATTCACACTGTTTATTCTTTTTAAGTGATTTTATTCATTTATTATTTTTAATTATACAATTTTAAATAGTATGCTTTTATTTTAAAAGAATTTAAAGTGTTTTTTAGTCAACAGGCAGGGTGTAGTTTTTTAATAAAAATTATAATGTTGTTAGCTTCCCAAAGCTAAGTCAAAATCAAAACACGTTCTCTAAAGAACATCCACAATTACTTTCAATTTTATCATAGATATATGCATAATCATAAGTATCAGCTCACCTGATTAAACTAATTTTCTTATAAAGAAAAACACCCTTCACATATCCTTACAAAAGATATTATTAATGTATATGATTAATGTTGAAACCTAACTAGCTGAACAAATATTCAACAGATTTCAGACCTCATATTCTTTCATTTTCAAGTTTATAACAAAATTAAGAAATTATAAAATACTAAGTATAAAAATTATGTCATAAATTGAGAGCTATGTTGAATATGAAAGCTGAGATGATATCTTTCTTAATAAATGAAATATTATAAACTGCAGTACAAACAGTACATCTTTACTGGTTATTCGTTTATTTTTAAAATAGAGACAGGGTTTCCCTGTGTTGCCCAGGCTGGTCTACAACTCCTGTGCTCAAGCAATCATCCTGCCTTGGCCTCCCAAAGTGCTGGGATTACAGGTTTGAGCCACCACGCCCAGCCTCTACCAGATGTTTTTTTTTAAGTTAATATAAATTGCAGGATTTGATTAAAATATTCTGATACAATAGTCAAATTCATATTATTTTATGCACAATCTGAAAAATACCGGATGTAATTGACAGTAATTTTTTTAAAATATAAGCAGTTCCTTTCCTTTATGTAGTTATGTTATTTTTAACTAAAAACAGTTCATGTATAAGACAATTAAATATGATTCCATCCCTTTCTGTGTAGTCATAAGAATAGCCATAAGCAAAAGTTAAAATTACATTTTTGATTTTTAAAAATGCAAAACAGATATTGAGAAGCCATCAACTGTGCCTGATGTATTTTCTAAATTATTTTTGTTGATCAATGACACCAACATGAATGATTTCATAGAAACCTAAAGATGCCACACAAAGTAGTATAGCATATAGACTCCTCAGTTGAAAGTTTGTATTGTGGCCAGGCGCAACGGCTCACAACTGTAATCCCAGTACTTTGGGAGGCCGAAGCAGGCAAATTACTTGAGTTCAGGAGTTTGAGACCAGCTTGACCAACATGGCGAAACCCCATCTCTATGTAGAAATACAAAACTTAGCCAGGAGTGGTGGTGTGCACCGTAATCCTAGCAGAGGTTGCAGTGAACTGAGATCGCACCACTGCACTCCAGCCTGGGGTACACAGCAAGACTCTGTCTGAAAAAAAAAAAAAAAAAGTTTCTATCGTGTTAATATACTAAAATAAAATTTCCCTGAGATGAAATGTCTTGCTGGCCCACAGGAATAACTATAAAACTCTATTCAGATTTTAATTATAATGAATTATAATTTAATCTGACATCCACTTAAAATAAGTGTTAATTTTTTTTATCATCAGCTGACTTGTGCTAATATTTTTACGTGGAATATTTCTAAATTTATTTCTAAACTAACATAATCAGAGAATTTGTTTAAAATATAATTTTCTAGAAACATACAAAGATGCACATGAACGGCTACTTTAGTAATAGCTTTCATGTTCTCTTCCAAGTACGAAATCGCCAATTTTTATGCTCTTAAAATCTACTGCCATTTAATTACTTCAAAAGTAGAGAAAAAAGCATTTAAAAAGTAAAAAATCTTTCCAAACACTTGTGTTGCTCATGTCAGAAGATTTCTACATTTTTAAAGATCAGGCAAGCATTAGTTTAAAAGATTTGCTCCTTTTCTTTCCTTCGTTTAACCAGGTTGGATATCACTCATGTTTTTAATTAGGAAGCCATTCACATGAAATAACTTCTCATTGAACGCTCTCAGAAATGCTGCTGAGATAATCTTCAGACTTCATTATAAAATTTGTCCATTCCTGACAAATGTCCTCCATGGAGAACTCTTCACCACCGTATTCCAGAGGAAGAATGTCTGGGAAATGCTGAAGCAAGCTTTGTGTGTAGTTGTTCCCATGCATATGAATCTGAAATAGCCAAAACATTTTAGAAGGAATCCTTATTAGATGCATTTCCAGTGGAAAATCAACCTCATAAAACAAGGTATTCTAATAACTTCTAAAAGAGGAAAATATAAATAGATACTACATCCTTTATTCCTCTGGTTATGAATCTAATAATTTTACTTATGTTTAGGTTGTGTTACTGTGGATCTAATAATCTTACTCTTTCTTGGATTTGCATTCTTATAACTCCATAAAATTTATAAAAAGTAATTTTCCTCTTCCATAAGTAAATTTTTAAAGACTATCTAAAGTTATTTTGTAAATTCTGTTCCCTTATTTGCAAGTGATTCTTACCAAACTAATACCTTGGGACTAGTCTATAGATAATAAAAATGTACTAGATGGTACTAATTCATATTAAGTAGAAGCATATACCTGAGCACACAATTAGGTCTATGAGAAACAATTCATATGGTACAGTCGATGGATACTGTTGGCTAGTATAAAGTTAAGAGACAGCCAGGTGCAGTGGCTCATGCCTGTAATCCCAGCACTTTGAGAGACCAAGGCAAGTGGATTGCTTGAGCTCAGGAGTTCAACAGCAGCCTGGGCAACATGGCTGGTACAAAAATATACAAAACTTAGCTGGGCATGGTGGTGTGGGACTGTAGTCCCAGCTACTTGGTGGGCTGAGGCAGGAGGACTGCTTGAACCCAGGAGGTGGAGGTTGCGGTGAGCTGAGATCGTGCCACTGCACAAAGTGAGACCCTGTCTCAAAAAAAAAAAAAAAAAAAGAATAAAAAAGTCAAAATTTTTAAAAAATATGAAAAGACAATTATAATGGTTGAGAAGCTTAACTTTTCAAATATTTTAAACTATAAAAATTGATCATAGAATGCCCTGAAGTTAAGAGAAAGCCATAGAAACTTGAACCAAAAGCACACCTGCTAAAATAAATAAATAAGCTTTTTCCACTTTCTAGGGCAAAATGTTCCTCTATGAATTCAACAGTCATTTAATAAGCACCTACTATGTGCCAGGGTATGAAGTTTGATGGATGAAATGAGTTTCCTATTCTCACTTAGGAAATTCACAAAGCCAATCTTTAATTTTTTTCTGAAATATGTAAAATATTATCAGTTAATTGAGAAGAAATTCTGTCTCCTCAGGAAGCGGCAAAATAAGAAAATGTATGGGGCATTGCCAAAAAGTTGAAAAGGAAAAAAGTGGCTGGATCAGTTTTTTCTCCCTATTTTGGCAAGTCTGTTTCATGTCAACTAACTTTTGCTGACATCCTTCCCCTAACTTCTCAACTTTTTACTGTTCTTTCTTTTTTCTCCATATTCTCCTGTTTCTTAGGTTCAGTTTATTCTTGTTTTTGTTTTTATCTAAAATATAACGCAAACTAGAAATAGCTATTTTTAGCTCTCTAAGAATTAAACAGAGGGAAGCCAACTATTATCAAGTTACACTGAAGATAGAAAAAGATGAACAAAAAAGTTGATTTGTATAAAAATACTAGAATAAAAAGTAGCTGAAAATGGCCATCTTTGCTAAAGCAGGCAATTTAAGGGTGGTTCCTGAAGACAAACAGAAATATCCACTAGATAACCTCTAAAGAAGCTCGAGGGGCATAACTTTCTGACCAGGTATAAGATGTTATATTTTCTTAATATGAAAGAACATCTTTTTTTAAAATTCCAAATGTGTTATTACAGTTTATATTATCACTGCTGACATTTCAGTAATTTTTTAGATTTAAATTGTTAAAGCCTTTACAAACTGTTTTGTGTTCAAGGCATTAGACGATGCCAATGTTTGTCTAAATAGATGCTCTAAAAATTCTTCTTTACAGATTAATTTAGAAGAATGGTTGCCATTCTTGAGAATGCATACTCTATTTTCAACCTTTCAAAAAGTCTAAGAGATATGAGATGTTTTTTCTGAAATAAGGCTCCATAGGGTAGGTAAAAAAAAAAAAAATCCAGTATCTTTGCCCTAACTAATGTGACATTGTCATATACCTCAGTTACTGTGGTTCTCAGTTACACTGAAACTGTTAGTTAGGCTTCACTGTTTAAGAAAAATGTTTATTTTTATTTGCATTAATAATAAATTCACATGGTTACAAATCAAAACAAGATAAAAGATACACAGTGAGAGATCTTGCTCCCAAACCTATTCTCATCTACTGTAGTTCACACTTCTTCTCTTGTTCCCTATAGATATCCACTTATATTGCTTTTTGTATATCCTTTTAATGTAAATGTATGAAATATATTCTTATTTCTCCCCTTTGTATACAAAAGGTAGCATGCCATAAACACTATTCCACATTTTGCTTACTTCAGTTTACAAAACATCCTGCAATCTCGTTGTTTTCTGTTGTGTCGATATTTATTTAACCAATGCCCTAATGGTGAACACTTGCTGGTTTTTAGTCTTCTGCTGCTGTGGCTCCTCTAATATATGTAATTTTGTTTACGTACAGGTAATTCAAGACAGTGATTTTGATGTCTTTGCCACACTGCCCTCTATAGGAATATACCATTAAGCATTCCAACCAGCAGTGTATGAAAAGCCCAGTTACCCCACAGTCATACAACCAATATGCCTCATTTTTATAAATTAAAACTAAATTTTAATTTACTTTTTTTTAGTTGGCTTGTTAGATAAATATTCAAAATATTAGGCTAACGACATAGATGGGCAGGTACGAGGAAAGATAATAAAGCAATCCTTAAATTAAAAAGAGTTGGAATGTTTGGTGTAGAGGAACACAAACTTGAATATGCTTTACTCACCCGTTCCTTAATTTTTTCAGTCAGGAATGGTTTGATCATGGAAAAGACAGCATGGAAAATTACTGGTTCATTTATCAAATGGATGCCACGAACTTTCAATGGAAATGAATCCTTTTGAAAATAAAAAAATCTTAATAACAAAACATAAATATTACAATCTGATACCTAATGTCAAGTCTCTTCTTTGAACACTTGCTAAACTTACGGAAATATCTAAAGTGTGATTTTATCTTCAAAATTATTTATTCCATCAACACAAAAGCCTGACTTACAGTTCACTGTCACGAGATTAAGAAAAGATCTCTAAAAAGGTTTCTTCTTATAGATTTGGCAAAGTATTTTACGAAATATCTGCACACTTTCACCAGAAAATTCCTTTCCCATCACATGTAGATGTTCTTTTAACGAACCAATGAGTCCTTTGGAAATTTACATTTAATTTTTTCCCCAAAAATATTTTGAGAAAAAAATTCATAAATATTGAAAGACTAGCACAATAGACACATACTTTTAAACTCTGACATTGGTATATGTCTTTAGCATCATAGTAATATAGGCTTATTTAGAAAGTTTACAAAGTTAAGAGTTGAAGGAAGAGGATAGTTTTCCTACCTACAAGTTGTATTATTAATACAGAGACCTTTCACTCCAAGGTTCTTTTATTTTTTTCCATGCATCGCTTTCAGAGGTGTATTATTAATTTGGGGATTGTCCTTCCAAATCCCTTCTATGTATAATTTTCTTTTAAACATAATTGCTACTATGCCGTCTAAATAATTTTCATCCCACTGGGTTCCACTGATATAATACAGCTTTTGTAAATATCATGTTTTATCATTGTTGCAAGAATCCATCAAATGAATGTACCATTTCTTAAGTAACCACGTTTCTATTTTCTGGACTAATAAACTATTTTATTTTATTTTATTTTATTTTATTTTATTTTACTTCTTTACTGAAATTGATGCTGCAGTAACTGTCTTTATGTATAGGAGAAGTGGTGGCTGTAAGCACAAGTTTTACATTCAGATGACCTGGGCTGGAATTCTCACTTCACTACTGACAAACTGTGTGTGCCTGGGCATCGCTATGTCACTTCTCGGATATAGTTTATTAATTGCAAAGTGGGAAAATACAATAGTCATATGTCATAGGCTCAGTGTGGACATTAAAAGGTAATGCATTTGAAACACTTAGCAAAGTACCTGGCACATAGTAAGCTATTATTATTATATGCAATCTTTAATATATTAAAGATTATTCCTTAGCTAGTTTCCCAGAAATAGAATTACTGAGTCAAAGATGATGACCACCTTAAAAACCTTTTGAAAAAAAAGATATCAATATATACCTACCAAGACTTATGTGACATCTTATTGTGCCATTGCTTATACATTTTTTAATCAATTTTTAATTTAGGAAAAATATTTTAATGATGAAAAGATAAAGTCACCACATATTAAGATGCATAAATCCTCTCGTTACTAATTTGAACATATTTTTGCAGTTTGTTGCAACATTTTTTCTTTTATAAACTAATAACATTTTACTTCCTCTTAGCATTATTGAATTCTACATATCATTTCCAAAATTGTATTTAAATTTCTAATAAATGTTCTTTTGCTTCTCTTTGTCTAATATATAACAAAATGTAAAACTATAATTTGGAAGTATTATGCCTGACAGTTAAAATATACATTTACCGTAAGTACAGCAGCAATCTTCTTGGCTACAGATGGAGTGATTTGAAAAGCATGAGAAAGCTGCCAGCCTTCCAGATCAAAGATAGCCTTGATTCCATTCCGCTGAGTTTCTACCTCCCGTACAATAAGCTCGGATGTGATTAGACTTACTCGAAATACATCATAAGCTGTAAAAACTTTGGGGTCCCAGTGTGCTAAAAAAAATAAAGCATATCATATCTTAGCATTGTATAAAAAATCAGAAAGGTTTCCAAAGGGAGATTAATTCATTTTAGACTTAAAAGATCAGTTGAAATAAAAGCATCTACAAAGATCATGAATTGAATAATAAATCCAACTGGGGTACAAGAACATGTGCCTGCTTCTCCCTCCCTCCTCAAATTCTAGCAAACAATGACTTTTAAAGAGTATGGGGGAAAAAGGAATGGATGCAGGATGAATTTGACTGCAAGATGAAGTTACAACCTCACATAAAGATGGGAATGCCATTGTGTATGCTCCAAGCTCAGAGGTGTTGGAAATGGAAAAGCAAGGGCCTGGATTATAAAGAGCAATTAGGGCCCCATAGTAACTAAAGAGGTAGCTAAGAGAAATGCATGAGGAAACAGAGAGGCAAGTTGATCCTCTGACAGCCTTCCAGTGGTAAGTAGCACATTGCAGAGTCATGTCCCTGTAGGCTAGAGCAGGAAGTGAGGGCTTGGGAAAGAAGAGCCAGGGAAGCACTTAGGTGGCTGCCCACACCAAAGAGAAACAGGGAGTACCTGTGCTAAGAGAGAAGTTACTGAGATTCTTGTTCATTCATCTCACCCCTTCCCACCACCCCCGGGACAGGCCACGCCATTCAGAAATGACAGTAATGGATGGACAAGCAGATAATCTTTTTTAAAAGACATCTATTCCTTAAAAATTAGAATATTAAACACATTCATACACAGAGAGAGAGGGAAGCCAAACTCAATAGACAAAGGCATCAACTCGAGAAAATAAGAAAGCAGGAGACACTTAAAAACATAATAGAAGCCAGGTGCAGGTGCCGTGGTAGGTGCCTGTATTTCCAGCTACTAGGGTGGCTGAACTGGGGGCAGGGGGGACACTGAAGCCCAGGAGTTTGAGTCCAATCAGGGCAACATAGCAAGAACCAGTCTGTAAAAAAAAATTTTTAAGAATTTTTTTAAAGAAGCATAATAGTTTCAGCAGGGGGCAGGAAAAATACTGTAAGTTATTATAAGAACAGGCTATTATTAAAAAGACTCAGTTGAGATCTTAGAAATAAAAAGACAAGTTTTTTTAAAAAATTCATTGATGGGATAAATGCTAGAAAAGACAGAGCCGATCAAGAAAAAATGGTTTGGAAGATTAAGTTGAAGAATTCTCTCAAATTTGGCACAAAAGAGCCAAGAGTTCACATGTATGAATAAAAAGGTAAGAAACACATGCAGCTGGATCCAGGAGTTTCAACATCCAACTAATAAAAGTTCTAGAAGGCAGTAACAGAGAACAAAGGAGAAAGGAATCATAGCAATAGAGAAAAGTTCTCCAAAGCTGAAAAAAGCATGTAAGTCTTCAGACTGAAGTGCCTAACAGGATGAATGAAAAAGAAAAAAAAAAAAATCTTAACTAAGTAATAGTAAATTTTCAAGCAAACAAACAAAGTTTCTGGCATGGGGAACTGGATAGAATGGTAACACCATTTATTTATTTATTTTTAACTCTTTTTTAGATTCAGGAGGTGCATGTGCAGGTTTGTTACAATGGTATACTGCATAATGCTGAGGTTTCAGGTATAGATGATCTTGTCACCCAGGTATGTGAGCATAGTACCCAATAGTTAGTTTTTCAACCCGTGCTCCCCTCCTTCCCTCTCCTCTCTTGTCGTCTCCACTGTCTACTGTTCCCATCTTTAAGTCATATATACCCAGTGTTTAGCTCCTACTTACAAGTGAGAACGTGTGGTATTTGGTTTTCTGTTCCTGTCTTAATTCACTAAAGAGAATGGCCTCCAGCTGCATCCATGTTGCTGCAAAGGACATAATTTCATTCGTTTTATGGCTGTGTAGTATTCCATGGTGTACATGTGGTACCATTTATTAAGAGACGTGTTTGGGTGAAAAAGATCATAAGTATGGACATGTTAAAATGGTGACTATGAGACATCCAACTGGGTGCAGCTGGAATAGGAGTTAGTTGTGTGGGTCGGGATCCTCAAGGAAAAGGTGGGAGTGAAGATACAAATCTGGGGGTTGTTTGTGCCTATATGACGATCCATATGAGACAATCTAGGATTGCCTCAGAGCTATATTTTTCTCTATCAAAGCAGAGAGATAAAGTAGCATAAAAAGAAAATGCTGAGGCCAATGTCCTAAAAAAATTCAGAGTTTAAAGGATGAATAGAAGAGAAGATGCCAGCAAAAGAGATTAAGGAGGAGCAGCCAGTGATGTCAGAGGAAAACACCAGGCGGATATGGCATCAGAGAAGCCAAGGGAAGAGGATTTTTCAAGAAAGAAGAAGTGACTCACTGTGTTGAGAGGTTAAGTGAAATAGAACTAAACACGTCCATTAGATGTGGTGAAAAGAAAGTCACTGATTGTTGGTTATGTTCATTTCAGCAGGGATGGCAGTGAAATCAAACTAGGGTGGGCTGAGGAAGAACTGTGAGAAAATGTGGATGGTGGACATCACTAACAAAAGGAGTGTGGCTGAGAACAACAAGAGGAGGAGATGGATATAAGGAGATGGAGAAGGATGGAGAGTTTTGTGGAAACAAGTTTTTGTTTTGTTTTCGGTGGCTGGCTGTTAACTGATTTAAATGATAACGTAGCATGTAGTAGCAAGAGAAAAGTTGAAGATCTAGAAAAACAAAGAATAAACAGAAATATTCCTAAGAAGGCACAATGGGATTGCTATTTTTTAATTTTTATTTTCTATCATATTAATGGATCCTTTAGGAGGTGTGTTATTTTTTAAAAGTCTCAGATTTCTGGCCGGGTATGGTGGCTCACACCTCTGATTCCAGCACTTTGGGAGGCCAAGGTGGGCAGATCACTTGAGGCCAGGAGTTCAAGACCAGCCTGGCCAACATGGTGAAACTTCATCTCTACTAAAAATACAAACTTAGCTGGGCATAGTGGCACATGCCTGTAGTCTCAGCTACTTGGAAAGCTGAGGCAGTAGAATCGCTTGAACTCAGGAGGCGGAGGTTGCAGTGAGTCAAGGTGGCCCACTGCTCTCCAGCCTGGGCAACAGAACAAGACTCTCTCAAAAAAAAAAAAAAAAAAAAACCAAACCTCAGATTTCTCATAAGAATTTGAATAATCAACCCACAGGTAACCCAGATAAAAATACTATACTAACTTCAGACATTGGCTGAATACAATAATGATAAAAAACAAGCAGAACAAATGAAGTTTGCCAATCAAAAAAATAGTTAATATCCTAAGTTCTGAACCAACCAACATAATTGTTTGACCTACACTGGCTAATATGGTAGCCGTTAGCCATGTGTGGCCATTCAAATTTAAATTAAAAATTTAGTTTCACCGGGTGCAGTGGTTCATGCCTAGAACCCTAGCACTTTGTGGGTCTGATAGGGGAGGATTGCTTGAGGCCAGGAGTGAGACCATCCTGGGCAACATAGTGAGAACGCATCTCTAAAAACTAAAAGTAAAATAACCGACTGGGTGTGGTAGCACATGCCTCTAGTCCCAGCTACTCCAAACGCTGAAGCGGGAGGATCACTTGAGCCCAGGAGTTCAAGGCCGCAGTGATCTATGATTGTGCCACTGCACTCTAGCCCAGGTGGCAGAGCAAGATCCTAGCTCAGAAGAAAAAAAAAAATCTGTTTCTTAGTTGCAGTAGTCACATTTCAGCGTTCAATAGCCACATGAGAATAGTGGCTACTATAGAACGGTTTCATCATCATAGAAAGTTCTGTGGTACACTGCTGGCTAGAATTTAAGCTCCGTTGAGGCAAAAGAAAAATATACCTCATATTTTGAATTCCTTCTCCAGTATCTACTTCACATGTATTGAGTGCTTTTGTGTACCAGGTAATGCTCTTGTTATATTTTAGGTAGACAGACTGATTGATTGATTTCATGCTTACAGCAACCCTATGTGATAGCTTTTCACTATGCCCATTTTACAGATGAGAAAATGCAGTTACAGCTACATAGTGTTTCACACAGCTAGAATGTAGCAGAGCTGAGATTCCAATCCAGGTCACATGCTCCAGAACCTGTATTCATAAGAACTAAGCCACAGTCAAAACTTCACACTCACTGTCAAATTTTACTTTTGCTGCTGTAGTATACTATGGAATCTCAAAAGACATAAAATTATATCCTCTAGTATGTTGGCTGATGAAGGTCAAAACTTAGCTTCACCTTGGGTTGCCCGACCCGCATGGAGGAAAGGGCTGTGTGCATTTTCTCATTGCTTTTACTACACAGAGATGGTATCTAGAGGAAGTAGTTATGCTAAAGTTCTATCAAAGAGCTCCATCACAGATTTCCTTCTTTAACTCCTCCCATTAATTCAATTAAATTTAGAAAAGTTTTCATTTTACTCATAAAACTTTCTGAGTTTCTCCCTTTCATCTTAGAATAACAGAACATACAGGAGATTTGCAACATACCTTCCTGTTCTGACCATCACTAAATTACGTTTTCTTGATTTTCAAATCTCTTGAGTTAAACAATATACTTCTAAATTAATGTGCTACATGAGGCCCAGAAAATATCCCTACTGGTTCAGTGTTAAGGTATTTATGATCAAAGCTGCACATCTGCTTTCTCACTATCAAGGTGTCACTTTTACTTCTTCACCTGCCTCAGTCAGTTTATGAACAAACTAGAAACAATAAAATCTAGCCAGGCAACGCAGAGCCAAGACATTTACAGAAATAGTTAGCTGCAGGTTTCAGTTTTATAGTTCTTGGACCCCCGAGTAAGTTACCAGGTAAAATATACAACATCCAATTAAAGTTGAATTTCAGATAACCAGTATATAATTTTTAACATAAGGATGCTCCATACATACTTAAAAACACTATTTGTTGTTTATCTGAAATTCAAATGTAACTGGGCATCCTTTAATTTTATAACATATAGGTTTATTTTCTAAATAAAACATAGGTACTTTGTTAAATCTGGCAAGACTACCCCTAAATAGCTCAAGGAACTTCATTGCTATGAGCTCATTCAATTTCCTCTGACACTAGTGCAGCAATGAAAGAACAGAAAGATCATGATGTCTGTTTTATATATGGGATTTCATGATTAACTCAATTTTATTTGACACTTAAGCTAGCACACAAAAATAAAAAATAAAAAACAGCCCCAAATCATTTTACTCCATCTTCCAATATCCTTTCAAAAATTAAATACAGTATCTTCTTGCAGTATAGCAAGCAGTTGAGTTATAGGCAGGTATCTTATCTATAAGCAGGCAAGAAATGCAAATATTTAAATATTTTAAATCTTTAAAGATATAAATATTTCTGTAAAATTATAATTCGAAAATTCTGGTCATGAAATGATAGTTTATCTTTGTCCTTCCAACTGGGTCATGAGAAATTCTGGGAATAGTGTGAGTCCTTCTCCTGTGCCTGTCATTTTTACTCACATACAGGTCTGAGGGAAGACAGAAGTTATAGGTCACCAACTGCTATGGTCTGAATGTTTGCATCCCCTCAACAGTCATATGCGGAAATTCTGACTCCCAATGTGATGGTAGTGAGAGGTGAGGCCTTTGTGAGATGATGAGGTCATGAGGATGGAACCCTCATGAATAGGATTAGTTCCCTTATGAATCCCAAGAGAGATGCCTTTTCCCTTCCAATATGTGAGGTTAAAGTGAGAGATGTCACCTAGGAACCAGGTAGCAGCCCTCACCAAACACCAAATCTGCCAGTGCCTTCATCTTGGACTTCCCAGCCTCCAGAACTGTTAGAAATAGAATTCTGTTTTCATAAGTCATCCAGTCTATGGCATTTTGTTATAGTGGCCTGAATACACTAAGACACCAATCTACAAGAAACACTAGCAACACCTAATAGAAAAAAGGGGGATGCAATGAGAATAAACAGGAGTTAATGGAATACAGTGTTTGCAACAGCTCCCAGAGGAGTTGCCTTTCCTCTGTACCCTCCTCCACCCAAAAGAATGAGCTTCTTGCTCCTCGGCCTGGGGCATTTTCGAACTAGTCATTCACTCACTCATTCCACAAATATTTAGTGACTACGTACCAAGTACCAGACCATGTTTTCAGTGCTTGGAATACACCAGTAAACAGAGCAGATAAAATCTATAATCTCATGGAGTTTACATTATAGCCCAGAATTCTGGTTGTTTTTTGTTCATTCGTTTGTTTGAGACAGACTCTTGCTCTTTTGCCCAGGCTGGACTGCAATGGCGCAATTGGTTCACTGCAACCTCTGCCTCCCAGGTTCATGTGATCCTCCTGCCTTGGCCTCCCAAGTAGCTGGGATTACAGGCATGCACCACTACACCTGGCTAATTTTTGTATTTTTAGTAGACATGGGGTTTCACCATACTGGCCAGGTTGGTCTCAAACTCCTGACCTCAGCTGGGATTTGTACTACCCACTAAGCATTTTTGAAACACTATTCCATGATTTTTTAAAATATTCTCATACTATTTATCTTCAATATTTTCCTTTCTTCTTATCTTGTACAGTTGACTGCATGGAAGAATGGAACTAGGATTTTCACTTGTATCTGTTAATTTTCTCACAACTGCCAAAGTGTTATTCTATTTGGGGGACATTAAGACCTAAATTAACCTAAGTTAAAACCTAAAATTTTAAATTAAAGCCCAAATTCCTAAAGATGAACACTTTGAAGCTTTCTATATGGTGTTCAAGGAAGAAATGGAAGAAAGAGAGAAGAGAGCGGAGGGAACAGAACTGAACTGGAGGAGAGGAGAAAAAAAGAAGAGTTGTATATGACTTACCGATTCTGTAAATAAGAACTTTGCTGCCGGTAGGATCCCTGGATCTCAGGACTCCATGGTAGCCAGCCTTTAGGAGGCCAATAATACTTCTAGGGTGTAGATCTGCACTTATTTCTGGACATTCTGCTCTCCACTTATAATAGTTTTGTAGTAACTGAAAAATAAAATTAAAATTGTCTACAAATGGCATACATGGTAAGGATTTTGTAAAAATGGAAGAAAAGCTTTGGCATTGTGTATAAACTTTGCCATCCATTATGTCAAGAGTTTAATCTGGGGTATCTTTTTAGCTGTGAAAACTGAAAGTTCCCTTTATCAAGGATCTGAGGTGACCAGGGTTTATCACAAATTCAGAGGTGAGCAATTTTCATTCACCACCCATGGTAGATATTCTCCAAAGACAGTCCACCAATTCCTCCCCTCCTGATATACCCATGCACCATTCTTCCCATTAAGAGGTGGCATCTATTTGCTTCCCTCCCCTTGAATCTAGGCTGGCCTTCCACCTCGCTTTGATCTAATATCAATTGGCAGAAGTGACACTTCATGGGCCAAGCTTTAAGAAGCCTGGTACCTTCTGAATTTACTATTTAGAATTCAGACACTATGTGAGATTACTGAATGATAGCAGTTCATGTGGAGAGAGGCATGCAGGTTGAGAGGCCATCCTGGATAGTGTGACTTCAGCCAAGTTCCCATCTAATGCCATGTGGAACAGAGATGAACCACTCTCACTGAGCCCTGCGCAAACTGGTGATATCAAAAACAAATAAATCATTGTGTTTTAAGCCACTTATTCTTGGAGTGGCTTGTTATTCAGCAATAGAGAACTGAAACACCACCAGTGGTATTTTTTGAAATAAGGAAGTATAGAAATCAATCAAATGAGTTACAAGAGCCCAGTAGCAGTATGCTTGGGTATTGGATCTTGTCAAAATATGGTTTGAAGAAATCCCACTTTCTTTCTTTCCAAAAGAATCATCAGAAATGTCTAATCGCATATGCAAAAATACAAACACCACCAGCATATTGTGGAAAATACTAAAGCAAATTATGTATTCAAAAATTATTATGTTTATATTTTAATTTTCCTCTTTATGATTTTTGGCACTCTCAATTTTTCACAAGTTATAATATATTTGTTTTGAGTTTAAAGAGACCTATTAACAACATGAAACTGCAATGCAAAGAAAAGGACAGAATTTATATTTGAGAGTCACTGGAATAAACAAGGTAACTATAACCACAAAAACAGCAATGATTTGGTGGAGAAACTATAAACGACAAAAACTAGAGAGGAAAATGCTGAGCCTTGGAAAATGTTAATGGCTGGGAATGGCTGGAGGAAGAGAGAAACTGGGTGGACCTTAAGAGAACCAGCACTGGTACAGGAGAGGGAAGACAGTGCCATCTGTGTTGCTCTGCTCCCCCTCATCTCCATCTCTGATTTATCTCCCTCTCTTTCTCTCTCTGTCTGTCTCCCTCTATTTCATTTCTGTATTTAATAACTTTTCTTAACTTTAAAAAAAGAGAGAATGTTGCTAAGAGTTAAACGCAAGAGAGAAGTAAGAAAGAAAAAAGTCGATTTGCCAACAAAGAAATAACTGGTGACCTAAATAGCAGTTTCCAAAAGCAGTGAGAACAACAGGCACATTGTGGATCCTAATATCTTCACCCTACTCTATAAGGTGAATTTCTCTTCCTCCTCCAGTCTTAGGGGGTACCAGAATAACTGTTAATAGCATTCTACAATGCTTTTTACTTTTCTGATAGTTTCCTCAGACACAAAAAGTCTTTTTCATTCCAATTCAAGTAAAATGTTGGAGGCAGCATATTAGTAACTATATAGAAATGTTTTTTTTCCCCTGTGGAATGATAAAAGTTGTGGCTTTATTAGAAGGGATGATTTAGGTTTAATAGTGGCAGGGTGCTCGGCTTATTCATCTCTGCAGAGTGCTGCACACTCAGAAGATAACAACACGTGTTGAATGAAAGAATAGATTAAGTCATGAGTAAACCAACTGGATCCACACACTTGAAAAACTGACTTCTATGTAGAGGCACAAATCACTATCTGGCACAATTTTTGCAAACTGAAAGATCTAAACCTGGATCTTTGGTCGTTACTTATCCACTGATAGATAAATTCACAGTACAGTTGTCATAAATAAACTATGTAAATGACTGCTACTGAGCAATTCTCAAACAAATCACTCTATGTCCACAACAACAACAAAGAAGTGGCTAAAAATAAATATTCATTATTGGAAGGTGTCTGTTTTGCAAACATTAGAAGTAAATAAACATTTAAAATGTTACGGGTTAACTATGTTTTGTAATAGAGTAGGTTTCTTCTTACATGTTTCATGTACTTTGAAGCAAAATAAGAACCACCATATTTGAAGCACTTTTATAGGGTCTAATGCCATCATTTGAATTCCTCCTCACAACCACCCTGAGAAGTAGCTACAGTTGTGGCATTATAAGAATAAGAAAAGTAACGCTCCAACCAGGCGCAGTGGCTCACGCTGTAATCCCAGCACTTTGGGAGGCCAAAGTGGATGCATCACGAGGTCAAGAGATCAAGACCATCCTGGCCAACATGGTGAAACCCCATCTCTAAAACTACAAAAATTAGCTGGGTGTGGTGGCGCGTGATCAGGAGGCTGAGGCAGGAGAATCACTTGAAACTGGGAGGCGAAGGTTGCAGTTATCTGAGCTGAGATCGTGCCGATGCGCTCCAGCCTGGCAACAGAGCGAGACTCTGTCTCAAAAAAAAAAAGTAAAGTAAAACTCCGAGAAGTTACACATTTGTTCAAGGGCAATAACTGTCAGGAGCAGAGTAGAAACTGAAATGGACACATGATATGAAAAATTTTATAAAACAAGCTGCATTTAGAAAGAAATTAGCAGGGAGAATCTATGGAATTTTGAAAGCTTTGGGAAAATCATAAAGATAATTATAGCATAAAAAGCTTATCATATGGAACAAAAGTATAAGGAACTGGGCTATCACTTGATAGAAGGAATTCATGAGACTATGTAGAACAGGCAGAGAAGTGAATGGTTATCTGTTTTATATGTTGAGAAGTGAATGGTTATCTGTTTTATATGTTTGGTGTTTTAAACAGAAGAGGCAAGTGCAGTGTATTTGAGAGCACAGGTTGTCTCCTGAGCCCCACCCAAGTTCAAATCTCTGCTTCAACACATAATAGCTACATAATTTCAGACAAGTTACTTACTCTTTATATCTGTTTCTCCCAAAATGAGAAAATAATAAAAGATAATCCATGAAAACCCTACTTACCAAAGTATGTTGCATTCTATAAGCACATTAGCTATTAGGATTATATAATAAAATCTTACTAATTCATTATAACTTCAAATACAAAAACTAAAATAATGAGAAATTTCATTGTGACTAAAGCACTTATCAAGCTTTCTTTATACAAAAACTATAGGGCTTCTATATTACGAATGAAGAAGTTAGAGTTGAATTAAGTGCTATTGCAGAGGAAAATGAAAAAAAATTTTGCATTCCTACCCTTTCCTTTTCCTTTCCAGTTGGCAGAAAAGCAAGACAAAGAGTTCACAGACAGAAACTTGATTTCTATCCAGTAGATTTAGACACAGTCCTGCTAGCCAATTCCTCAAGGGCATGGTGCAATGAAAACAATTCCTTATTTAAGGAATACAGAAAAAAATATATATGTCCCAGGGGCTGAGGGTCAATTTTATTTTTCTATTTAAACGTTACTTTTTTAAAAGCAGCTAAAAGGAAATCAGTAAGTTAAACATGTTTTATTGTTAGTTATCTCTAAACATATATATGTTTAATGCCTTATTTAAGCTCCATTCTTCATAGGACCTGAGATTGTGTTTTCATATTCAGCAGTTACTAGTACATATTAGTTTATTACTCATGATATTGGGATACTTATATAGACATCTAAAAAATGAAAATAAATAAAGCTGGATTCCTATTTTACTCCTAACATAAAAACAAATCTCAATAGATCAAAGACTCCAACATAAAAAAGATAAGACATAAATAACTAGAAAAAATTTTGGACAAGAGAAGAGATTATAAAACCCAAAGGCAATCAAAGACTAATAAAATCAATTCATTTGATTACATTAAAATTTAAAATTCTGCACAGAAATAATATAAATAATATAACAGACAAAAATCAAGGACAAAGGCCTAAAATACCTAAAAATATTTTACAAATCAGTAAAACATAAAAATGGGATCCATTATAAGATAGCTGAATAGGAACAGCTCTGGTCTGCAGCTCCCAGCGTGATCAATGCAGAAGACAGGTGATTTCTGCATTTCCAACTGAGGTACCCAGTTCATCTCATTGGGACTGGTTGGACAGTGGGTGCAACCCACAGAGGGTGAGCTGAAGCGAGGCTGGGCATCACCTCACCCGGGAAGCACAAGGGGTTGGGGGATTTCCCTTTCCTAGCCAAGGGAAGCCATGAGAGACTGTACCTGGAAAAAGGGACGTGCCCACCCAAATACTATGCTTTCCCAAGGTCTTAGCAACCGCAGACAAGGAGATTCTCTCCAGCGCATGGCTCAGGGGGTCCCATGCGCATGGAACCTTGCTCGCTACTAGCACAGCAGGCTGAGATCTATCTTCAAGGTGGCAGCCTGGCTCCGGGAGGGGCGTCTGCCATTGCTGAGGCTTGAGTAGGTAAACTAAGCAGGCCAAAAGCTCAAACTGGGTGGAGCCCACCGCAGCTCAACAAGGCCTATGGCCTCTATGGACTCCACCTCTGTGGACAGGGCATAGCTGCACAAAAGACAGCAGACAGCTTCTGCAGACTTAAACATCGCTGTCTGACAGTTCTGAAGAGATGAGTGGTTCCCCTAGCATGGTGTTTGTGCTCTGAGAATGAACACACTGCCTCCTCAAGTGGGTCCCTAACCCCTGTGTAGCCTAACTGGGAGACACCTCCCAGTAGGGGCCGACAGACACCTCATATAGGCCCCTCTGGGATGAAGCTTCCAGAGGAAGGATCAGGCAACAATATTTGCTATTCTTCAATATTTGCTGTTCTGCAGCCTCCACTCGTGATACACAGGCAAACAGGGTCTGGAGTGGACCTCCAGCAAACTCCAACAGACCTGCAGCTGAGAGACCTGGCTGTTAGAAGGAAAACTAACAAACAGAAAGGAATAGCACCAACATCAACAAAAAGTACATCCAAACCAAAACCCCATCTGTAGGTCATGGACATCAAAGACCAAAGGTAGAAAAAACCACAAAGATGGGGAGAAACCAGAGCAGAAAAGCTGAAAATTCTAAAAACCAAAGCACCTCTTCTACAAAGGATCACAGCTCCTCACCAGCAATAGAACAAAGCCAGACAGAGAATGACTTTGACGAGTTGACAGAAGTCGGCTTCAGAAGGTCAGTAATAACACACTTCTCTGAGCCAAAGGAGCATGTTCAAACCCATCACAAGGAAGCTAAAAACCTAGAAAAAAAGGTTAGACAAATGGCTAACTAGAATAAACAGTGTAGGGAAGACCTTAAATGACCTGATAGAACTGAAAAACATGGCACGAAAACTTCGTGATGCATGCACGAGCTTCAATAGCTGATTTGATCAAGTGGAAGAAAGCGTATCAGTGACTGAAAATCAAATTAATGAAATAAAGCAAGAAGACAAGGTTAGAGGAAAAAGAGCAAAAAGAAGTGAACAAAGACTCCAAGAAATATGGGACTATGTGAAAAGACCAAATCTACTTTTGATGGGTGCACCTGAAAGTGATGGGGAGAATGGAACCAAGTTGGAAAACACTCTTCAGGATATTATCCAGGAGAATTTCCCCAACCTAGCAGGGCAGATCAACATTCAAATTCAGGAAATACAGAGAACACCAGAAAGATACTCCTCAAGAAGAGCAACCCCAAGACACATAATTGTCAGATTCACCAAGATTGAAATGAAGGAAGAAATGTTAAGGGCAGGCAGAGAGAAAGGTCAGGTTACCCACAAAGGGAAGCCCATCAGACTAACAGCAGATCTCTCGACAGAAACCCTACAAGCCAGAAGAGAGTGGGGCCAATATTCAACATTCTTAAAGAAAAGAATTTTCAACCCAGAATTTTATATCCAGCCAAACTAAGCTTCATAAGTAAAGGAGAAATAAAATCCTTTACAGACAAGCTGAGAGATTTGTCACCACCAGGCCTGCCTTACAAGAACTCCTGAAGGAAACACTAAACATGGAAAGGAACAACCAGTACCAGTCACTGCAAAACATGCCAAATTGTAGAGACCATCAATGCCATGAAGAAACTGCATCAATTAATTGGCAAAAAAACCAGCTAACATCACAATGACAGAATCAAGTTCACACATAACAATATTAACCTTAAAAGTAAATGGGCTAAATGCCCCAATTAAAAGACACAGACTGGCAAATTGGATAGTCAAGACCCATCAGTGTGCTATATTCAGGAGACCCATCTCACATGCAGAGACACATATAGGCTCAGAATAAAGGAATGGAAGGCCAGGCGCGGTGGCTCATGCTTGTAATCCCAGCACTTTGGGAGGCCAAGACAGGCGGATCACGAGGTCAGGAGATC
>NW_012123154.1:5721957-5723768 GCF_000951035.1 Colobus angolensis palliatus | reverse complement strand
CACAATGTACCAGAATCTCTGGGACAAATTTAAAGCAGTGTGTAGAGGGAAATTTATAGCACTAAATGCCCACAAGAGAAAGCAGGAAAGATCTCAAATCGACACCCTAACATCACAATTAAAAGAGCTAGAGACGCAAGAGCAAACAAATTCAAAAGCTAGCAGAAGGCAAGAAATAACTAAGATCAGAGCAGAACTGAAAGAGATAGAGACACAAAAAACCCTTCAAAAAATCAATGAATCCAGGAGCTGGTTTTATGGAAAGATCAACAAAATTGATAGACTGCTAGCAAGACTAATAAAGAAGAAAAGAGAGAAGAATCAAATAGACACAATAAAAAATGATCAAGGGGATATCACCACCGATCCCACATAAATACAATCTACCATCAGAGGATACTATAAACACCTTTACTCAAATAAACTGGAAAATCTAGAAGAAGTGGATAAGTTCCTGGACACGTACACCTCCCAAGACTAAACCAGGAAGAAGCTGAATCTCTGAATAGACCAATAACAGGCTCTGAAATTGAGGCAATAATTAATAGCCTACCAACCAAAAAAAGGACCAGACATATTAACAGACAAATTCTACCAGCGGTACAAAGAGGAATTGGTACCATTCCTTCTGAAACTATTCCAATCAATAGAAAAAGAGGGGATCCTCACTAACTCACTTTATGAGGCCAGCATCATCCTGACACCAAAGGCTGGCAAAGACACAACAAAAAACAAGAATTTTAGACCAATATTCCTGATGAACATCGATGCAAAAATTCTCAATAAAATACTGGCAAACCGAATCCAGCAGCACATCAAAAAGCTTATCCACCATGACCAAGAGGGCTTCATTCCTGGGATACAAGCCTGGTTCAACATACGCAAATCAATAAACGTAATCCATCACATAAACAGAACCAACGACAAAAACCACATGATTATCTCAATAGATGCAGAAAAGGTCTTTGACAAAATTCAACAGCCCTTCATGCTAAAGACTGTCAAAAAACTAGATGTTGATGGAATGTATCTCAAAATAATAAGAGGTATTTATGACAGACCCACAGCCTATATCATACTGAATGGCAAACACTAGAAGCATTCCCTTTGAAAACCGGCACAAGGATGCCCTCTCTCACCCCTCCCATTCAACATAGTGTTGGAAGTTCTGGCCAGGGCACTCAGGCAAGAGAAAGAAATAAAGGGTATTCAATTAGGAAATGAGGAAGTCAGATTGTCCCTGTTTGCAGAAGACATGACTGTATATTTAGAAAGCCCCATTGTCTCAACCCAAAATCTCCTTAAGCTGATAAGCAACTTCAGCAAAGTCTCAGGATACCAAATAAATGTGCAAAACTCACAAGCATTCCTACATACCAATAACAGACAAACAGAGAGCCAAATCATGAGAGAACTCCCATTCACAATTGCTACAAAGAGAATAAAATACCTAGGAATCCAACTTACAAGGGATGTGAAGGACCTCTTCAAGGAGCACTACAAACCACTGCTCAACGAAATAAAAGAGGACACAAACAAACGGAAGAACATTCCATGCTCATGGATAGGAAGAAACAATATCATGAAAATGGCCATACTGCCCAAGGTAGTTTACAGATTCAAAGCCATCCCCATCAAGCTACCAATGACTTTCTTCACAGAATTGGAAAAAACTACTATAAAGTTCATATGGAAACAAAAAAGATCCCGCATTGCCAAGACAATCCTAAGCAAAAAGAACAAAGCTGGAGGCATCACGCTACCTGACTTCAAACTATACTACAAGGCTACAGTAACCAAAACAGCATGGT
>NW_012123154.1:5718197-5720947 GCF_000951035.1 Colobus angolensis palliatus | reverse complement strand
ACTTGGAACCAACCCAAATGTCCATCAATGATAGACTGGATTAAGAAAATGTGGCACATATACACCATGGAATACTATGCAGCCATAAAAATGGATGAGTTCATGTCCTTTGCAGGGACATGGATGAAGCTGGAAACCATCTATCTCAGCAAACTATCACAAAGACAGAAAACCAAACACTGCATGTTCTCACTCGTAGGTGGGAATTGAACAATGAGAACACTTGGACACAGAGTGGGGAACATCACATACCAGGGCCTGTTGGAGGGAGGGGAGCTGGGGGAGGGATAGCATTAGGAGAAATACCTAATGTAAATGACGAGTTGATGAGTGCAGCAAACCAACATGGTACACATATACTAAACGTTGTGCACATGTGCCCTAAAACTTAAAGTATAATAGTAAAAAAATGAACAAACGCAAACACAGGCCATTTTCAGTTAACTGGAACGAAATTTTGAAATTTTACATGTATATAAAAAATTATTAATGACACTTATAATTAAATAAATGCTTATTATAATAACAATGAAAAAGTATATCTCTTCTAGCAGGTTTATACACAAATCATGTTTGGTAATACAGTGTGGGCTATGGAGGAAAAGGCAAAATCATGTAATATCAGAGTGATGAGTGATAGAGATTCTTTCTTTCTTTCTTTCTTTCTTTGTTTTTTTTTTTTTTTTTCTTTTTGAAACAGGGCCTTACTCTGTTGTCCAGGCTGTCGTGCAGTGGCACAATCTCGGCGCTCCACAACCTCCGCCTCCTGGGGCAAGTGATTCTCCCACCTCAGCCTCCCAAGTAGCTGGGATTACATGCATGTGCCACCACACCTGGCTAATTTTTGTTATTTTTTGTAGAGATGAGGTTTCATCATGTTGTGCAGGTTGTTCGTGACCTCCTGAGCTCAATTGATCCACCATCCTCAGCCTCCCAAAGTGCTGGGATTGCAGCTCTGAGCCACTGTGACCTTTGGAAGGCACTGAAAACTCTTTGGAAGACACTTTGTTATATTACTCAACACTGAAAAATACACATTTAATTTCACCCAGCAATTTCACTGGTTGAATTTATCCTGTAAGTTTATATTCCTTTTTATGCACAAAGTATGAGGACATGAAGCATGCCCAGTCAGTGATGGAAGAAACCAAGCCGCCTTGTTGACTGCAACTTGTGTACTACTAGGCAAATTGCAGAGTCCAAAAAATAATTGTTGAATGAAGGAATGAACAGCAATAAGCCCTAAGTCCAATAATAGGTTACATAAATTTTAATGCAGTCTGCTATATCCATGCAGTAGAATAACAGCAGCTCAATAAAGAGTAAGATGGATGTATACCAGTTGATATGGGATGGCTGCAAAGACAGGAAAGAAAGACAAAATAGAAATCACACACAAACATGCTTGTGCAAATCAGGCTGTCTAAAAAGATAAAAGAGTAGCACTAACCAGCCTCTGGGTATGTGACTGACAAACTAAAGTTTGAGGTAGGGAGCTTTTTTCCTTAAGAAAGTTACTGTTAGAAATTTACTTTTCACGTTTTAGGATTTTGTGTTATCTAGATTATTTTTACCATAATTTTACTTAAGTTAAAAACAACCTCAGGCTGCTCTGTCTCTATGGAGTAGCCATTATTTTGTTTCTTTACATTCTTAATAAACTTGCTTTCACTCTAAAACAAACAAACAAGAGAAACTCTCAAAAACCTCATACTGAGACACACTGGAATTTGGTACTATAATATCTTTCCTGCTAGGCAGCTGTGTGATACTGAACAAGTCACTTAGAGAAAGGGCTAAATCTGGTTCAACTGCTAAATGCTTACTGTGTGCCAGGCACTGTGCTGGGCACAGCTTGTTCTGTTAAACTGGTTAATGTTCAATCTTCACAAACAATCAATGAGACAGGTATTTCCATCATTATTTAACAGATAAGGATGTTGAACATAAAGTGATAGAACTCAAGATCGCATGCCTCTTTCTAATTCTTATCTTTCCATCACCTCTTCTTTCAACGAGATGTAACATACCGGAAACACAAAAGAACTGCCCGACTACAACCCAGACTCGAAGTATACTGGGTTGTTTTACTGTCTTGACACTTAAGTGTTACTAGTAATAATACTATGTTGCTACTATATGGCTTCAGAACTTCAGTTTTACCAGCAATTTCACTTTCCCTGCTAATCTGGTCACGTGTGATAAATCTGAGCTTCGAACTTCTAAGCTGTTACTTTGTTTTGTACCACAAGCTTTCCTACAGAGGAAGGCATTTCCCGCAAACTTTGTAAGCTCAGGAGACTCATCTAGCGCAGGCGTTCCCCAGGCTTGAGATCAAATGGGCCATTATCCCACCGCTCCAACACTTTCTAGGTTTCTCGTTTCCATGACCCAGAGAAACTAGAAGGACCAGCGCCGGATTCTCGTAACACCTACAGCCTCAGCGCCCACGCCGGGTGGTTAGGGGCGCATTACCTGCCAGGGTCCTGCCTGCACCTTGGGCTTCGGCACGGGTCGGGGATCTGGGGTCGTGGGACAGGGGACGGGGCGGGTGAGGTGCGCACTGCGGAGCGCCCGGGGCACGCACGCTTACCCTCCAGGCCAGGTCCAGATCGAAATCCCGGGCGCGCAGGAACCGCAGCAGGAAGGAGTCGGTAAGCGGCAGCGGCGCGAGCGGGACGCCAGCTTCCAGGGCCCGGCGCCGCAGCGCTGCCAGGCCCGGCTGCAGCAACGGCGAGTGGTCCGGTAGC
>NW_012123154.1:5711753-5718063 GCF_000951035.1 Colobus angolensis palliatus | reverse complement strand
CGCCTCTGCGCCCGCTGCCCGACGCACAACCACCCTCCAGCCTAGCAGCGCGGCCTCCGGCCTCGCACGCCCGACCCGCGTCGAGCAGAGCTGCCCCTTAAAGGAAACCGCGTAGTGTCCCCACAGATGCTAACCACCCGTTTAGCAGCTTTGGTTAGGAACCCCAGCTTTTTCCCAGCAAGGGAAACCACTGGTGCTCAACACCGAGGGAACGATATCAAAATTAGTTGGGACGTTTTTTACAATCTACTAGAGAACCTTTTTTTTTCTTTTTCCTTCCTCCCTCTCTCTTGCTTCCATTCTTCCATCCTTCTTACAATCTTGGAGCTGAAAGGAGCCTTAGAATGAGACTTTAATGGCCCGTGGCGGACGCTCTACTGAGCCCTCTCGGGTCTCTTTCCGTCAGATTCCAGACGGCTGACCCCTCGCCTCGCACTGGATTACAGCATGCATTCTAAAACACACGCGTTCCGCAATGCCTCCTTAGCTGCCTCACCGCTTTTCTCCCTTCCTCCAGATTCGGGAAAACTTCTCTAATCCTGGCACCGGCCCCTGTTGCTGACACAAATAAGTGACTAGCTCGTGCCCTGCCCTCCTTCCCCATCAATATTTATATATTAATATATTTTATTAATTTATTATTTACTTTATTTAGAGACAGGGTCTCACTGTCGCCCAGGCTGGAGTGCAGCGTTCTGATCAAGGCTCACAGCAGCCTCCAACTCCTGGGCTCAAGTGATCCTCCTGCCTAGGCCTCCCAAAGTTTTGGGATTACAGGCCTGAGCCACCATTAGTGGCCTCCAAATATTTTTAGCACCCTAAACTTACTCTGTTACACTCCACCACCGCTAGACTTTAAGCATCTGTACTCGCTAAAACGGACAGTCCAAAGCTGTTATATGATTGTGTCTATGAAGGCCTGGGGAATGAAGATGAAGTAGGGAAATAATGTGGAAACTTGAAAGGCTGTTCCATTGTCCTTTTCTTGATTTCTCCGTATTGGAACTAGCCTACAATTGACTTGTCTTTCCGAGAGAGAATCCATGAAACCGTTTCTTATTAAATGCATACTATGCTTCAGTTAAATGCTGGACTTGGAAAAAAACAAATTAAACCAAATCTTTGCTTTTAGGGAGCTCAGAGGGTGGAGAAAGAGACTGCCATTTCATTAATTAAACAAAGAGTGATTGCGTGACCCTGTTCTAGGTACTGAGGCCGCTCCTGTGAACAAAGTAGACACAACTCTTGCTTTCAAGGAGTTTTCATTCTTTGGGGGGAGGGAATGGATGACAAACAAGATAAATCAGTACATAATGTGATGTAAGAAATGGCAGTCAATGCTATGGGGAAACAAAGCCAAAACGTGGGCAGCACCTACAGTGAGCTGGAACAAACACCTGCGTGAGGTGAGCGAGCTGGCCCAGGGGTATCTGGGACTGGAGGGCTGTGGGCTTTGGCTTCTATTCTGAGGGAGATGGGATTAGAGTAAATAATCGCAATCCAATCGGAAAGCAACTATACCTGGGGAGAAAAGATTCCTAGCTTTGGCTTATACTCAGTGAGACCGAAGCTATTGCAGTAAAGGTTTACAAGTCAATGTGACAAGTGTACAAAACAGGTTTGGAGACCATGGTGTGAGAACACAGAGGAACACTACCAACACTCCCTAGGAGATCTGGAAAGGCCTCACAAAGGGGCTGTTTGCATGGCCTTAGTGAATGCACCGGGAATGTTTGCCAGCCAAAGGAGAGAAGGGGAAAGAAGAAAGTACTAGTCAAGAGGGGCTGCCTGTGCAAGGCCTTTCTGGAAGCTCCGAAGAATTAAAAGACAATGGTAGTCTTTCTTTTCTAGAAGTTTTAAGTGTCTAAAAGTAAATTAATAAGACAGGGCCTATAGAGCGTGTTTTCCTCCCTTCAAGAAGATTTTTTTCAACGCACTCTCCTACTTGTTTTTAGTAATTAGCATCCGCTTTTTTGAAATTGGGCAGAAAGTTCAGTGAGAGATCGGGGACATTATCTAGCTATAGCTGTTGAAGGTGCAAAGAGAATGTTTCTTCCTCTCTGAAAGTTCCATGATCTTAGTCTATAAAACAACCTGACAGTAGACAGACTAATGGGAAAAAGGCACACATGTATATTAACGTGTGTAAACAAGGGAGTCATACACAAAGTATGAGACTTAAAGAAGGGGCCAGGTAATGAAGTTTTATACCATCCTGAGGTTACAAAAAGAACAGGGGCTTGGGGCTTCTTGGGAAGAGATGGAGATACAGGTTATGGGAAGGTGAGGGAGGAAAGCATGATGTAGAGCCTATCTAGTTTTGCAGATGAAATCCTCCAGGGAGGAGCTCTCAGAAAGAATAAGACAGGAGCATGTGGTAACAGTTTCCTTAGCAAACCTTTAAGGTGTCCAACTTTTAGTCCCTTTTTCCCAAAAGTTAATCTTTCCTAGATCCAGAGAAGGGAAGCCACAGAGAAAGCTTGGATGTTTATTTCACCTGTATGGATTTTCTCTACAGATACAAATCTCTCCTATAAAAGACAGCTTTTCAGGGCTATTCTTGTGTTGGCAGTCCCTCTGAATAGCCATCTCAAAATAGACCAAAGGAGTATATTGTGAATGGCATTTTTTTTTTTTTTTTTTTTTGAGATGGAGTCTTGCTCTGTCGCCAGGCTGGAGTGCAGTGGTGCAATCTCAGTTCACTGCAACCTCCGCCTCCCAGGTTCAATCGATTCTCCTACCTCAGCCTCCTGAGTAGCTGGGACTACAGGTGGGTAGCTGCCATGCCTAGCTAATTTGTGTATTTTTAGTAGAGATGGGGTTTCACCATGTCGGCCAGGATGGTCTCAATCTCTTGACCTTGTGATCAGCCTGCCTTAGCCTCCCAAAGTGCTGGGATTTCAGGCGTGAGCCACCGTGCCCGGCCTAGTATCCCTTTTTAGAACTGATAAATCTGTTATTTCTGCATCTGTGAAACTCTTCTAAGAAATCAGTAAGATTGATTGATTGATTGCCATTAAACTCAGTGAAAATGAAGCCAACATGGAGCCCAGATGGTGGTGAGAGGTGGCCCCTGAATATCTAAGAGGTGGCAGAGGAAGCAGTGGATATCTATAACTCAAGTGGGAAGCAATGCCAATGTCAGTGCTTAGTCCAGTGGTAGAAAAGATTGCACCACTATGGGAAAGAGAGAAAAACGTTGAAGAATTGATGGGGCAGACATATAAGGTGACAATTTTACACTAAAATTTGATTACTTTGGGGGTAAATTATACAGATCATGCTTCTGTCTTTCAACAATGTTATTTTGGGTTTGTATAAAAATTTTAGATTTCTTGGCACAAGCTTTCAAGAGATATTACTCAATTTTTGTTTTGAAGTGTTTTCACATTTTCTTTGCTCATATTTCAGTCTGGTGAGCTCTTGTGTTTACCGAAAATGTATCCAGGCCTCTGGCTGAAAGATTCCATAGGGGTTTCTGGAACTAATGGTATGAGAAATAAAAACAAAACTGGAAGGAAAAGTTCATTGACTTTTGTAGCTACCTTATAATTTACTCTGAAATTACTTAACATGTAGTTATTTATTAACATAATAATTCATAAGTATACTGATTTATTTTACTTTCAGCTTCACAGAAAAGACAAATATTTTTCTCTGTTAAAAGATAACTTTTCAAAAAAGATAAAATTATGACACATATACATATATAAAAGTGAACATGTGTAAAGATTTTATTCAACTGATAAGGAGGAAAGTAGACACGTTATTGCAAGTTCAAAGAAGTAAAAAAAAAAAGCACACATTTACATGGAGTAAAGGATGTTGAAAGGGATGTGCAAATGGAGGCAAAACTAACTTCTTTCACAGTGAGGGACAGAGGTCAATCAAAACTCCCCCAGGCACGACAGAATTAGCATGTTATTAGACAAGAATTTTTTGCCATTGCCATCAGTTATCTACAGTACGTAGAATTGTAAAATAGCTTCAATAGAATGAGAATCAAATAATGCAGGAGGTGCCATCCAGAGTCTATGTAATGCATAATTTTTCACTGAAGCACAAATGTTACCCCACATCACTTGGGAAACTCTATGTAAGATTTATAAAATAATATTTACCATAGAACATTTCAAACATATGTAAAAGTAATAGTAATGAATACCAACGTACAGCCTGCTTCAGTAATCAATATTTTGCCAATCTTGTTTTATCCACCTCCCCTACTTTTTAATAAGCTGAAATATTTTAAAGACATACCCACATATTACACTATTTTAAATCTCACACTCTTGTAAATACTACAAAATAAACTTTTTACATCACCACAATACCATTTTTCACACTTAAAAAATGAGCAACAATTCCCCAGTATTATCTGGTACCCAGTCTATATCCAAAATTCCCTGATTATCTCAAAGATATCTTGTTTAAGTTCTTCACATTAGGATCCACATACAGTTCATACATTGCATTTGGTTGCTGTGTGTAAGTGTCAAGAATAGCCTCCCTCTTTTTTAAATGCTGTTAATTAGTCAGCATAACCAGGTCAATTTTGTTTAGCATTTACCATCTTCTGGATTTTTCTGATTGCTTCTTATTGGCATCATTACATTGTTTTTGTTTCCTCTGCATTTCTGGTAAAGAATAGTTAGATCTAGAGGATTGGTTAGATTTAGATTCAATCTTACTTTGGCAAGAAAGTTTCACGAGGTGCATCACATGAAAAGGTATATAATATCTATGTTGTTCCCAGTGTAGATCCTCACAAAAGAGGAAAATGCTTTGAGAATGGACCATGCAATGCTTCCATGGTACATCTCAATAGATATTCCCCTGATGCTAGTGGGTGACCCAACATCAATCAGCTCACTCTCTGATCAGCCTGTCTCCAATGGGAATCTTACCACCCTTGAAGGCAAATGTTTCCACAGCTTCAAAGTGTTTAAATTGCTCCTTTTCCCCCTTTAAATGCACAAAGAAATGAATAGCCTGCTGCAGTAATAACCGTTTACTGCAACTGCTCTCAGACGTCTCCAAAACTGCTGCCCTTGCCAGTGACCTGGTAGCTGTTGCACACACAGTGGCTAAGTGCTTTCTCACAAAACACAGTAATCCCTAGTACCCCCTAAAGCCAAAAAGATCATGGAACTCAAGATGTATTAAAGGCTTAAATGTAAAACCCAAAACCATAAAAATCCTAGAAGAAAGCCTAGGCAATAACATTCAGGACATAGGCACGGGGAAAGACTTCATGACTAAAACACAAAAAGCAATTGCAACAAAAGCCAAAACTGACAAACTGGATCTAATTAAACTGAAAAGCTTCAGCACAGCAAAAGAAACTGTCATCAGAATGAATAGGCAACCTACAGAATGGGAGAAAATTTTTTCAATCTACCCATTTGACAAGGGTCTAATATTCAGAACCTGCAAGGAACTTAAACAAATTTACAAGAAAAACAACCCCATCAAAAAGTGGGCAAAGGACGCTTCTCAAAAGAAAACATTTATGCACCAACAAACATATGAAAAAAAGCTCATCATCGCTGATCAGCAGAGAAATGCAAATCAAACCCACAATGAAATACCATCTAATGCCAGTCAGAATGGCGATTATTAAAAAGTCAGGAAACAATAGATGCTGGTGAGGCTGTAGAGAAATAGGAATGCTTTTACACTGTTAGTGAGATTGAAAATTAGTTAAACCATTGTGGAAGACAGTGTGGCAATTCCTCAAGGATCTAGAACCAGAAGTACCTTTTGACTCAGCAATCTCATTACTGGGTGTATACCCAAAGGAATATAAATCATTCCACTCTAAAGACACATGCACACATACGTCTACTGAAGCACTATTTACAATAGCAAAGACTTGGAACCAAGCCAAATGCCTATCAATGATAGACGGGATAAAGAAAATGTGATACATATACACACCTTGGAATACTATGCAGTCATAAAAAGGAATGAGATTCTGTCCTTTGTAGGGACATGGATGAAGCTGGAAGCCATCATCCTCAGCATACTAACACAGGAATAGAAAACTGAACATTGCATGTTCTCACTCATAAGTGGGAGTTGAACAATGAGAACACATGGACATGGGGAGAAGAACATACACACTGGGGCCTTTTGGAGGTTGGGGGGCAAGGGGAAGGAGAGCATTAGGACAAATATCTAATGCATGTGGGGCTTAAAACCTAGATGACGGGTTGATAGGTACAGCAAACCACCATGGCACATGTATACCTAGGTAACAAACCTGCACAATCCACATATGTATCCCAGAACTTAAAATAGGAAAGGA